>NC_068445.1:49904208-50074208 GCF_023373465.1 Oncorhynchus keta | reverse complement strand
CATGCTAAAACAACACTTAGCCTCGTTCAACCATGCTAAAACTCACTTAGCCTCGTTCAACCATGCTAAAACTCACTTTGCCTCATTCAACCATGCTAAAACAACACTTAGCCTCGTTCAACCATGCTAAAACTCACTTAGTCTCGTTCAACCATGCTAAAACTCACTTAGCCTCGTTCAACCATGCTAAAACTCACTTAGCCTCGTTCATCCATGCTAAAACTCACTGAGCCTCGTTCATCCATGCTAAAACTCACTTAGTCTCGTTCAACCATGCTAAAACTCACTTAGCCTCGTTCAACCATGCTAAAACTCACTTAGCCTCGTTCATCCATGCTAAAACTCACTTAGCCTCGTTCAACCATGCTAAAACTCACTTAGCCTCGTTCAACCATGCTAAAACTCACTTAGCCTCGTTCATCCATGCTAAAACTCACTTAGCCTCGTTCAACCATGCTAAAACTCACTTAGCCTCGTTCATCCATGCTAAAACTCACTTAGCCTCGTTCAACCATGCTAAAACTCACTTAGCCTCGTTCAACCATGCTAAAACTCACTTAGCCTCGTTCATCCATGCTAAAACTCACTGAGCCTCGTTCAACCATGCTAAAACTCACTTAGCCTCGTTCAACCATGCTAAAACTCACTTAGCCTCGTTCAACCATGCTAAAACTCACTTAGCCTCGTTCATCCATGCTAAAACTCACTTAGCCTCGTTCAACCATGCTAAAACTCACTTAGCCTCGTTCAACCATGCTAAAACTCACTTAGCCTCGTTCATCCATGCTAAAACTCACTTAGCCTCGTTCAACCATGCTAAAACTCACTTAGCCTCGTTCATCCATGCTAAAACTCACTGAGCCTCTTTCAACCATGCTAAAACTCACTGAGCCTCGTTCAACCATGCTAAAACTCACTTAGCCTCGTTCAACCATGCTAAAACTCACTTAGCCTCGTTCAACCATGCTAAAACTCACTGACAGTATATGGAAAACGTAGATGAATGAAACCAGTTAGTTTAGGTGAGATCAGTACTGAGGAAATTCCAAAGCACACAGAATGCATATACCATACCATGTTATACTATTTGCATCTACAATGTGCAGCTTATGCTTGATCCATTATCCTCAACATGGTAGAAGCCTTAACAAAGCCACCTTATAATGTGAATGTTTCCTGTGTTCTTGTGTTTTTCCTTCTAAATGAAGGAGGAAGAGAAAAGTCAGGTGGCTATGGTAATTAACAACTGTTATTTGCATCATATTGTGGCTATGGTAATTAACAACTGTTATTTGCATCATATTGTGGCTATGGTAATTAACAACTGTTATTTGCATCATATTGTGGCTATGGTAATTAACAACTGTTATTTTCATCATATTGTGGCTATAGTAATTAACAACTGTTATTTTCATCCTATTGTGGCTATAGTAATTAACAACTGTTATTATCATCATATTGTGGCTATAGTAATTAACAACTGTTATTTTCATCATATTGTGGCTATAGTAATTAACAACTGTTATTATCATCATATTGTCATCTACGTTTTCCGGCGTAACATCAGCCTGTATGAGTGGCTGGCTGGCTGGCTGGCTGGCTGGCTGGCCGGCTGGCTGGACAGGAATAGGAGTAGGTCGGCCCCAAAGGCTGATCTAGGATCAGTTTTATATATTTTATTAAGGTTCAGGTTAAAAAAGGTTTGGACTGGGGGAGGGTAAGCTGATCTTAGACCAGTCACAGCCAATTTTTATCTCGAATGGCTGGCTGACTACTGCATGGCTTTGTGAAGCCCAGTAGGCAATGCATGGAGGACGGATCGGTGTTCAATACAATACACTACAGGTACACAATATACTACAGGTACACAATATACTACAGGTACACAATATACTACAGGTACACAATATACTACAGGTACAGCATACAATATACTACAGGTACAGCATACAATATACTACAGGTACAGCATACAATATACTACAGGTACACAATACACTACAGGTACAGCATACAATATACTACAGGTACAGCATACAATATACTACAGGTACACAATACACTACAGGTACAGCATACAATATACTACAGGTACAGCATACAATATACTACAGGTACAGGTACACAATATACTACAGGTACACAATACACTACAGGTACACAATACACTACAGGTACACAATATACTACAGGTACACAATATACTACAGGTACACAATACACTACAGGTACACAATACACTACAGGTACACAATACACTACAGGTACACAATATACTACAGGTACACAATATACTACAGGTACACAATATACTACAGGTACACAATACACTACAGGTACACAATACACTACAGGTACACAATACAGGTACAGGTACACAATATACTACAGGTACACAATACACTACAGATACACTACAGGTACAGCATACAATATACTACAGGTACACAATATACTACAGGTACACAATATACTACAGGTACAGCATACAATATACTACAGGTACACAATATACTACAGGTACACAATATACTACAGGTACAGCATACAATATACTACAGGTACACAATATACTACAGGTACACAATATACTACAGGTACAGCATACAATATACTACAGGTACACAATATACTACAGGTACAGTATACAATATACTACAGGTACACAATATACTACAGGTACACAATATACTACAGGTACACAATATACTACAGGTACAGCATACAATATACTACAGTTACAGCATACAATATACTACAGGTACACAATACAATACAGGTACAGCATACAATATACTACAGGTACACAATATACTACAGGTACAGCATACAATATACTACAGGTACACAATACAATACAGGTACAGCATACAATATACTACAGGTACACAATATACTACAGGTACAGCATACAATATACTACAGGTACACAATACAATACAGGTACAGCATACAATATACTACAGGTACACAATATACTACAGGTACAGCATGCAATATACTACAGGTACACAATACAATACAGGTACAGCATACAATATACTACAGGTACAGCATACAATATACTACAGGTACACAATATACTACAGGTACACAATATACTACAGGTACACAATATACTACAGGTACACAATATACTACAGGTACAGCATACAATATACTACAGGTACACAATATACTACAGGTACACAATATACTACAGGTACACAATATACTACAGGTACAGCATACAATATACTACAGGTACACAATATACTACAGGTACACAATATACTACAGGTACACAATATACTACAGGTACACAATATACTACAGGTACACAATATACTACAGGTACAGCATACAATATACTACAGGTACAGCATACAATATACTACAGGTACAGCATACAATATACTACAGGTACACAATACAATACAGGTACAGCATACAATATACTACAGGTACAGCATACAATATACTACAGGTACAGCATACAATATACTACAGGTACACAATACAATACAGGTACAGCATACAATATACTACAGGTACAGCATACAATATACTACAGGTACACAATACAATATACTACAGGTACAGCATACAATATACTACAGGTACACAATATACTACAGGTACAGCATACAATATACTACAGGTACACAATACAATACAGGTACAGCATACAATATACTACAGGTACACAATACAATACAGGTACAGCATACAATATACTACAGGTACACAATACAATACAGGTACAGCATACAATATACTACAGGTACACAATACAATACAGGTACAGCATACAATATACTACACAATACAATACAGGTACAGCATACAATATACTACAGGTACACAATACAATACAGCTACAGGTACACAATACAATGCAAGTACAGCATACAATATACTACAGGTACACAATACAATACAAGTACAGCATACAATATACTACAGGTACACAATATAATACAGGTACAGCATACAATATACTACAGGTACAGCATACAATATACTACAGGTACACAATATACTACAGGTACACAATATACTACAGGTACAGCATACAATATACTACAGGTATACAATATACTACAGGTACAGCATACAATATACTACAGGTACACAATACAATACAGGTACAGCATACAATATACTACAGGTACACAATATACTACAGGTACAGCATACAATATACTACAGGTACAGCACACAATACAATACAGGTACAGCATACAATATACTACAGGTACAGCATACAATATACTACAGGTACAGCATACAATATACTACAGGTACACAATATACTACAGGTACACAATACAGGTACAGCATACAATATACTACAGGTACAGCATACAATATACTACAGGTACACAATATACTACAGGTACACAATATACTACAGGTACAGCATACAATATACTACAGGTACAGCATACAATATACTACAGGTACAGCATACAATATACTACAGGTACACAATACAATACAGGTACAGCATACAATATACTACAGGTACACAATATACTACAGGTACACAATATACTACAGGTACACAATATACTACAGGTACACAATATACTACAGGTACAGCATACAATATACTACAGGTACAGCATACAATATACTACAGGTACAGCATACAATATACTACAGGTACAGCATACAATATACTACAGGTACAGCATACAATATACTACAGGTACAGCATACAATATACTACAGGTACAGCATACAATATACTACAGGTACACAATATACTACAGGTACAGCATACAATATACTACAGGTACAGCATACAATATACTACAGGTACACAATACAATGCAAGTACAGCATACAATATACTACAGGTACACAATACAATACAGGTACAGCATACAATATACTACAGGTACACAATACAATACAGGTACAGCATACGATACACTACAGGTACACAATATACTACAAGTACAGCATACAATATACTACAGGTACACAATACAATATACTACAGGTACACAATACAATGCAAGTACAGCATACAATATACTACAGGTACACAATACAATACAGGTACAGCATACAATATACTACAGGTACAGCATACAATACAGGTACAGCATACAATATACTACAGGTACACAATATACAATACACAATACAGGTACACAATATACTACAGGTACACAATACACTACAGGTACAGCATACAATATACTACAGGTACAGCATACAATATACTACAGGTACACAATACACTACAGGTACAGCATACAATATACTACAGGTACACAATATACTACAGGTACACAATACACTACAGGTACAGCATACAATATACTACAGGTATACAATATACTACAGGTACACAATATACTACAGGTACACAATATACTACAGGTACACAATATAATACAGGTACAGCATACAATATACTACAGTTACAGCATACAATATACTACAGGTACACAATATACTACAGGTACAGCATACAATATACTACAGGTACACAATATACTACAGGTACAGCATACAATATACTACAGGTACACAATACAATACAGGTACAGCATACAATATACTACAGGTACACAATATACTACAGGTACAGCATACAATATACTACAGGTACACAATACACTACAGGTACAGCATACAATATACTACAGGTACACAATATACTACAGGTACAGCATACAATATACTACAGGTACACAATATACTACAGGTACAGCATACAATATACTACAGGTACACAATATACTACAGGTACACAATATACTACAGGTACAGCATACAATATACTACAGGTACACAATATACTACAGGTACACAATATACTACAGGTACAGCATACAATATACTACAGGTACACAATATACTACAGGTACACAATACACTACAGGTACAGCATACAATATACTACAGGTACACAATATACTACAGGTACAGCATACAATATACTACAGGTACACAATATACTACAGGTACACAATATACTACAGGTACACAATATACTACAGGTACACAATATACTACAGGTACAGCATACAATATACTACAGGTACACAATATACTACAGGTACACAATACACTACAGGTACAGCATACAATATACTACAGGTACACAATATACTACAGGTACAGCATACAATATACTACAGGTACACAATACAATACAGGTACAGCATACAATATACTACAGGTACAGCATACAATATACTACAGGTACACAATACAATATACTACAGGTACACAATACAATACAGGTACAGCATACAATATACTACAGGTACACAATACAATATACTACAGGTACACAATACAATACAGGTACAGCATACAATATACTACAGGTACAGCATACAATATACTACAGGTACACAATACAATATACTACAGGTACACAATACAATACAGGTACAGCATACAATATACTACAGGTACACAATACAATACAGGTACAGCATACGATACACTACAGGTACACAATATACTACAAGTACAGCATACAATATACTACAGGTACACAATACAATATACTACAGGTACACAATACAATGCAAGTACAGCATACAATATACTACAGGTACACAATACAATACAGGTACAGCATACAATATACTACAGGTACAGCATACAATATACTACAGGTACAGCATACAATATACTACAGGTACAGCATACAATATACTACAGGTACACAATATACTACAGGTACACAATATACTACAGGTACAGCATACAATATACTACAGGTACACAATATACTACAGGTACAGCATACAATATACTACAGGTACACAATACAATACAGGTACAGCATACAATATACTACAGGTACACAATATACTACAGGTACAGCATGCAATATACTACAGGTACACAATACAATACAGGTACAGCATACAATATACTACAGGTACAGCATACAATATACTACAGGTACAGCATACAATATACTACAGGTACACAATATACTACAGGTACACAATACAGGTACAGCATACAATATACTACAGGTACAGCATACAATATACTACAGGTACACAATATACTACAGGTACACAATATACTACAGGTACACAATATACTACAGGTACACAATATACTACAGGTACAGCATACAATATACTACAGGTACACAATATACTACAGGTACACAATATACTACAGGTACAGCATACAATATACTACAGGTACAGCATACAATATACTACAGGTACACAATATACTACAGGTACACAATATACTACAGGTACAGCATACAATATACTACAGGTACACAATATACTACAGGTACACAATATACTACAGGTACACAATATACTACAGGTACACAATACAATACAGGTACAGCATACAATATACTACAGGTACAGCATACAATATACTACAGGTACACAATACAATACAGGTACAGCATACAATATACTACAGGTACAGCATACAATATACTACAGGTACACAATACAATGCAAGTACAGCATACAATATACTACAGGTACACAATACAATACAGGTACAGCATACAATATACTACAGGTACACAATACAATACAGGTACAGCATACGATACACTACAGGTACACAATATACTACAAGTACAGCATACAATATACTACAGGTACACAATACAATATACTACAGGTACACAATACAATGCAAGTACAGCATACAATATACTACAGGTACACAATACAATACAGGTACAGCATACAATATACTACAGGTACAGCATACAATACAGGTACAGCATACCATATACTACAGGTACACAATACAGGTACAGCATACAATATACTACAGGTACACAATACAATACAGGTACAGCATACAATATACTACAGGTACAGCATACAATACAATACAGGTACAGCATACAATATACTACAGGTACAGCATACAATATACTACAGGTACACAATACAATACAGGTACAGCATACAATATACTACAGGTACACAATACAATACAGGTACAGCATACAATATACTACAGGTACACAATACAATACAGGTACAGCATACAATATACTACAGGTACAGCATACAATATACTACAGGTACACAATACAATACAGGTACAGCATACAATATACTACAGGTACACAATACAATACAGGTACAGCATACAATATACTACACAATACAATACAGGTACAGCATACAATATACTACAGGTACACAATACAATACAGGTACAGGTACACAATACAATGCAAGTACAGCATACAATATACTACAGGTACACAATACAATACAAGTACAGCATACAATATACTACAGGTACACAATACAATACAGGTACAGCATACAATATACTACAGGTACACAATACAATGCAAGTACAGCATACAATATACTACAGGTACACAATACAATACAGGTACAGCATACAATATACTACAGGTACACAATACAATACAGGTACAGCATACAATATAATACAGGTACAGCATACAATATACTACAGGTACACAATACAATACAGGTACAATATACTACAGGTACACAATACAATACAGGTACAGCATACAATATACTACAGGTACACAATACAATACAAGTACAGCATACAATACAATACAGGTACAGCATACAATATACTACAGGTACAGCATACAATATACTACAGGTACAGCATACAATATACTACAGGTACAGCATACAATATACTACAGGTACACAATACAATACAGGTACAGCATACAATATACTACAGGTACAGCATACAATATACTACAGGTACACAATACAATACAGGTACAGCATACAATATACTACAGGTACAGCATACAATATACTACAGGTACACAATACAATACAGGTACAGCATACAATATACTACAGGTACACAATACAATACAGGTACAGCATACAATATACTACAGGTACAGCATACAATATACTACAGGTACACAATACAATACAGGTACAGCATACAATATACTACAGGTACACAATACAATACAGGTACAGCATACAATATACTACAGGTACACAATACAATACAGGTACAGCATACAATATACTACAGGTACAGCATACAATATACTACAGGTACACAATACAATACAGGTACAGCATACAATATACTACAGGTACACAATACAATACAGGTACAGCATACAATATACTACAGGTACAGCATACAATATACTACAGGTACACAATACAATACAGGTACAGCATACAATATACTACAGGTACACAATACAATACAAGTACAGCATACAATATACTACAGGTACAGCATACAATATACTACAGGTACACAATACAATACAGGTACAGCATACAATATACTACAGGTACAGCATACAATATACTACAGGTACACAATACAATACAAGTACAGCATACAATATACTACAGGTACACAATACAATACAGGTACAGCATACAATATACTACAGGTACACAATACAATACAGGTACAGCATACGATACACTACAGGTACACAATATACTACAAGTACAGCATACAATATACTACAGGTACACAATACAATATACTACAGGTACACAATACAATGCAAGTACAGCATACAATATACTACAGGTACACAATACAATACAGGTACAGCATACAATATACTACAGGTACAGCATACAATACAGGTACAGCATACAATATACTACAGGTACACAATACAATGCAAGTACAGCATACAATATACTACAGGTACACAATACAATACAGGTACAGCATGCAATATATTACAGGTACACAATACAATACAGGTACAGCATACAATATACTACAGGTACAGCATACAATATACTACAGGTACACAATACAATACAGGTACAGCATACAATATACTACAGGTACACAATACAATACAGGTACAGCATGCAATATACTACAGGTACACAATACAATACAGGTACAGCATACAATATACTACAGGTACAGCATACAATATACTACAGGTACAATACAATACAAGGTACAGGTACAGCATACAATATACTACAGGTACACAATACAATACAGGTACAGCATACGATACACTACAGGTACACAATATACTACAAGTACAGCATACAATATACTACAGGTACACAATACAATATACTACAGGTACACAATACAATGCAAGTACAGCATACAATATACTACAGGTACACAATACAATACAGGTACAGCATACAATATACTACAGGTACAGCATACAATACAGGTACAGCATACAATATACTACAGGTACACAATACAATGCAAGTACAGCATACAATATACTACAGGTACACAATACAATACAGGTACAGCATGCAATATACTACAGGTACACAATACAATACAGGTACAGCATACAATATACTACAGGTACAGCATACAATATACTACAGGTACACAATACAATACAGGTACAGCATACAATATACTACAGGTACACAATACAATACACTACAGGTACACAATACAATACAGGTACAGCATACAATATACTACAGGTACAGCATACAATATACTACAGGTACACAATACAATACAGGTACAGCATACAATATACTACAGGTACAGCATACAATATACTACAGGTACACAATACAATACAGGTACAGCATACAATATACTACAGGTACAGCATACAATATACTACAGGTACACAATACAATACAGGTACAGCATACAATATACTACAGGTACAGCATACAATATACTACAGGTACACAATACAATACAGGTACAGCATACAATATACTACAGGTACACAATACAATACAGGTACAGCATACAATATACTACAGGTACAGCATACAATATACTACAGGTACACAATACAATACAGGTACAGCATACAATATACTACAGGTACACAATACAATGCAAGGTACAGCATAAAATATACTACAGGTACAGCATACAATATACTACAGGTACAGCATACAATATACTACACAATACAATACAGGTACAGCATACAATATACTACAGGTACACAATACAATACAGCTACAGGTACACAATACAATACAAGTACAGCATACAATATACTACAGGTACACAATACAATGCAAGTACAGCATACAATATACTACAGGTACACAATACAATACAGGTACAGCATACAATATACTACAGGTACACAATACAATGCAAGTACAGCATACAATATACTACAGGTACACAATACAATGCAAGTACAGCATACAATATACTACAGGTACACAATACAATGCAAGTACAGCATACAATATACTACAGGTACACAATACAATGCAAGTACAGCATACAATATACTACAGGTACACAATACAATGCAAGTACAGCATACAATATACTACAGGTACACAATACAATGCAAGTACAGCATACAATATACTACAGGTACACAATACAATACACTACAGGTACACAATACAATGCAAGTACAGCATACAATATACTACAGGTACACAATACAAGTACAGCATACAATATACTACAGGTACAGCATACAATATACTACAGGTACACAATACAATGCAAGTACAGCATACAATATACTACAGGTACACAATACAATACAGGTACACAATACAATACAAGTACAGCATACAATATACTACAGGTACACAATGCAAGTACAGCATACAATATACTACAGGTACAGCATACAATATACTACAGGTACACAATACAATGCAAGTACAGCATACAATATACTACAGGTACAGCATACAATATACTACAGGTACAGCATACAATATACTACAGGTACACAATACAATGCAAGTACAGCATACAATATACTACAGGTACACAATACAATACAGGTACAGCATACAATATACTACAGGTACAGCATACAATATACTACAGGTACACAATACAATACAATGCAAGTACAGCATACAATATACTACAGGTACACAATATACTACAGGTACACAATACAATACACTACAGGTACACAATACAATGCAAGTACAGCATACAATATACTACAGGTACACAATACAATATACTACAGGTACAGCATACAATATACTACAGGTACACAATATACTACAGGTACACAATACAATACACTACAGGTACACAATACAATGCAAGTACAGCATACAATATACTACAGGTACACAATACAATGCAAGTACAGCATACAATATACTACAGGTACACAATACAATACAGGTACAGCATACAATATACTACAGGTACAGCATACCATACACTACAGGTACACAATACAATGCAAGTACAGCATACAATATACTACAGGTACAGCATACAATATACTACAGGTACACAATACAATGCAAGTACAGCATACAATATACTACAGGTACAGCATACAATATACTACAGGTACAGCATACAATATACTACAGGTACAGCATACAATATACTACAGGTACACAATACAATACAGGTACAGCATACAATATACTACAGGTACACAATACAATACAGGTACAGCATACAATATACTACAGGTACAGCATACAATATACTACAGGTACACAATACAATGCAAGTACAGCATACAATATACTACAGGTACACAATACAATACAGGTACAGCATACAATATACTACAGGTACACAATACAATGCAAGTACAGAATACAATATACTACAGGTACACAATACAATATACTACAGGTACACAATACAATGCAAGTACAGCATACAATATACTACAGGTACACAATACGATACACTACAGGTACACAATACAATGCAAGTACAGCATACAATATACTACAGGTATACAATACAATACAGGTACAGCATACAATATACTACAGGTACAGCATACAATATACTACAGGTACAGCATACAATACAATACAGGTACAGCATACAATATACTACAGGTACACAATACAATGCAAGTACAGCATACAATATACTACAGGTACACAATACAATGCAAGTACAGCATACAATATACTACAGGTACACAATACAATGCAAGTACAGCATACAATATACTACAGGTACACAATACAATGCAAGTACAGCATACAATATACTACAGGTACACAATACAATGCAAGTACAGCATACAATATACTACAGGTACACAATACAATGCAAGTACAGCATACAATATACTACAGGTACACAATACAATACAGGTACAGCATACAATATACTACAGGTACACAATACAATACAGGTACAGCATGCAATATACTACAGGTACACAATACAATACAGGTACAGCATACAATATACTACAGGTACAGCATACAATATACTACAGGTACACAATACAATACAGGTACAGCATACAATATACTACAGGTACACAATACAATACAGGTACAGCATACGATACACTACAGGTACACAATATACTACAAGTACAGCATACAATATACTACAGGTACACAATACAATATACTACAGGTACACAATACAATGCAAGTACAGCATACAATATACTACAGGTACACAATACAATACAGGTACAGCATACAATATACTACAGGTACACAATACAATACAGGTACAGCATACAATATACTACAGGTACACAATACAATGCAAGTACAGCATACAATATACTACAGGTACACAATACAATACAGGTACAGCATACAATATACTACAGGTACACAATACAATACAGGTACAGCATACAATATACTACAGGTACAGCATACAATATACTACAGGTACACAATACAATACAGGTACAGCATACAATATACTACAGGTACACAATACAATACAGGTACAGCATACAATATACTACAGGTACACAATACAATACAAGTACAGCATACAATATACTACAGGTACAGCATACAATATACTACAGGTACACAATACAATACAGGTACAGCATACAATATACTACAGGTACAGCATACAATATACTACAGGTACAGCATACAATATACTACAGGTACACAATACAATACAGGTACAGCATGCAATATACTACAGGTACAGCATACAATATACTACAGGTACACAATACAATACAGGTACAGCATACAATATACTACAGGTACAGCATACAATATACTACAGGTACACAATACAATACAGGTACAGCATACAATATACTACAGGTACACAATACAATACAGGTACAGCATACAATATACTACAGGTACAGCATACAATATACTACAGGTACACAATACAATACAGGTACAGCATACAATATACTACAGGTACACAATACAATACAAGTACAGCATACAATATACTACAGGTACAGCATACAATATACTACAGGTACAGCATACAATATACTACAGGTACAGCATACAATATACTACAGGTACACAATAGAATGCAAGTACAGCATACAATATACTACAGGTACACAATACAATACACTACAGGTACACAATACAATACAAGTACAGCATACAATATACTACAGGTACACAATACAATGCAAGTACAGCATACAATATACTACAGGTACACAATACAATGCAAGTACAGCATACAATATACTACAGGTACACAATACAATGCAAGTACAGCATACAATATACTACAGGTACACAATACAATGCAAGTACAGCATACAATATACTACAGGTACACAATACAATGCAAGTACAGCATACAATATACTACAGGTACACAATACAATGCAAGTACAGCATACAATATACTACAGGTACACAATACAATGCAAGTACAGCATACAATATACTACAGGTACACAATACAATGCAAGTACAGCATACAATATACTACAGGTACACAATACAATGCAAGTACAGCATACAATATACTACAGGTACACAATACAATGCAAGTACAGCATACAATATACTACAGGTACACAATACAATGCAAGTACAGCATACAATATACTACAGGTACACAATACAATGCAAGTACAGCATACAATATACTACAGGTACACAATACAATACACTACAGGTACACAATACAATGCAAGTACAGCATACAATATACTACACAATACAATACAGGTACAGCATACAATATACTACAGGTACACAATACAATGCAAGTACAGCATACAATATACTACAGGTACACAATACAATGCAAGTACAGCATACAATATACTACAGGTACACAATACAATGCAAGTACAGCATACAATATACTACAGGTACACAATACAATACACTACAGGTACACAATACAATGCAAGTACAGCATACAATATACTACAGGTACACAATACAATGCAAGTACAGCATACAATATACTACAGGTACACAATACAACACACTACAGGTACACAATACAATGCAAGTACAGCATACAATATACTACAGGTACACAATACAATGCAAGTACAGCATACAATATACTACAGGTACACAATACAATACAGGTACAGCATACAATATACTACAGGTACAGCATACCATACACTACAGGTACACAATACAATGCAAGTACAGCATACAATATACTACAGGTACAGCATACAATATACTACAGGTACACAATACAATGCAAGTACAGCATACAATATACTACAGGTACAGCATACAATATACTACAGGTACAGCATACAACATACTACAGGTACAGCATACAATATACTACAGGTACACAATACAATACAGGTACAGCATACAATATACTACAGGTACAGCATACAATATACTACAGGTACACAATACAATGCAAGTACAGCATACAATATACTACAGGTACACAATACAATACAGGTACAGCATACAATATACTACAGGTACACAATACAATGCAAGTACAGCATACAATATACTACAGGTACACAATACAATACACTACAGGTACACAATACAATACAGGTACAGCATACAATATACTACAGGTACACAATACAATACACTACAGGTACACAATACAATACAGGTACAGCATACAATATACTACAGGTACACAATATACTACAGGTACAGCATACAATATACTACAGGTACAGCATACAATATACTACAGGTACACAATACAATACAGGTACAGCATACAATACAGGTACAGCATACAATACACTACAGGTACACAATACAATGCAAGTACAGCATACAATATACTACAGGTACAGCATACAATATACTACAGGTACAGCATACAATACAATACAAGTACAGCATACAATATACTACAGGTACACAATACAATGCAAGTACAGCATACAATATACTACAGGTACACAATACAATGCAAGTACAGCATACAATATACTACAGGTACACAATACAATGCAAGTACAGCATACAATATACTACAGGTACACAATACAATGCAAGTACAGCATACAATATACTACAGGTACACAATACAATGCAAGTACAGCATACAATACACTACAGGTACACAATACAATGCAAGTACAGCATACAATATACTACAGGTACACAATACAATGCAAGTACAGCATACAATATACTACAGGTACACAATACAATGCAAGTACAGCATACAATATACTACAGGTACAGCATACAATATACTACAGGTACAGCATACAATACAATACAAGTACAGCATACAATATACTACAGGTACACAATACAATGCAAGTACAGCATACAATATACTACAGGTACAATACAATACAATGCAAGTACAGCATACAATATACTACAGGTACACAATACAATGCAAGTACAGCATACAATATACTACAGGTACACAATACAATGCAAGTACAGCATACAATATACTACAGGTACACAATACAATGCAAGTACAGCATACAATATACTACAGGTACACAATACAATGCAAGTACAGCATACAATATACTACAGGTACACAATACAATGCAAGTACAGCATACAATATACTACAGGTACACAATACAATGAAGTACAGCATACAATATACTACAGGTACACAATACAATGCAAGTACAGCATACAATATACTACAGGTACACAATACAATGCAAGTACAGCATACAATATACTACAGGTACACAATACAATGCAAGTACAGCATACAATATACTACAGGTACACAATACAATACACTACAGGTACACAATACAATGCAAGTACAGCATACAATATACTACACAATACAATACAGGTACAGCATACAATATACTACAGGTACACAATACAATGCAAGTACAGCATACAATATACTACAGGTACACAATACAATGCAAGTACAGCATACAATATACTACAGGTACACAATACAATGCAAGTACAGCATACAATATACTACAGGTACACAATACAATACACTACAGGTACACAATACAATGCAAGTACAGCATACAATATACTACAGGTACACAATACAATGCAAGTACAGCATACAATATACTACAGGTACACAATACAATACACTACAGGTACACAATACAATGCAAGTACAGCATACAATATACTACAGGTACACAATACAATACAGGTACACAATACAATACAGGTACAGCATACAATATACTACAGGTACAGCATACCATACACTACAGGTACACAATACAATGCAAGTACAGCATACAATATACTACAGGTACAGCATACAATATACTACAGGTACACAATACAATGCAAGTACAGCATACAATATACTACAGGTACAGCATACAATATACTACAGGTACAGCATACAACATACTACAGGTACAGCATACAATATACTACAGGTACACAATACAATACAGGTACAGCATACAATATACTACAGGTACACAATACAATGCAAGTACAGCATACAATATACTACAGGTACACAATACAATACAGGTACAGCATACAATATACTACAGGTACACAATACAATGCAAGTACAGCATACAATATACTACAGGTACACAATACAATACACTACAGGTACACAATACAATACAGGTACAGCATACAATATACTACAGGTACACAATACAATACACTACAGGTACACAATACAATACAGGTACAGCATACAATATACTACAGGTACAGCATACAATATACTACAGGTACAGCATACAATATACTACAGGTACAGCATACAATATACTACAGGTACACAATACAATACAGGTACAGCATACAATATACTACAGGTACAGCATACAATATACTACAGGTACAGCATACAATATACTACAGGTACAGCATACAATATACTACAGGTACAGCATACAATACAATACAAGTACAGCATACAATATACTACAGGTACACAATACAATGCAAGTACAGCATACAATATACTACAGGTACACAATACAATGCAAGTACAGCATACAATATACTACAGGTACACAATACAATGCAAGTACAGCATACAATATACTACAGGTACACAATACAATGCAAGTACAGCATACAATATACTACAGGTACACAATACAATGCAAGTACAGCATACAATACACTACAGGTACACAATACAATGCAAGTACAGCATACAATATACTACAGGTACACAATACAATGCAAGTACAGCATACAATATACTACAGGTACACAATACAATGCAAGTACAGCATACAATATACTACAGGTACAGCATACAATATACTACAGGTACAGCATACAATACAATACAAGTACAGCATACAATATACTACAGGTACACAATACAATGCAAGTACAGCATACAATATACTACAGGTACACAATACAATGCAAGGTACAGCATACAATATACTACAGGTACACAATACAATGCAAGTACAGCATACAATATACTACAGATACACAATACAATGCAAGTACAGCATACAATATACTACAGGTACACAATACAATGCAAGTACAGCATACAATATACTACAGGTACACAATACAATACACTACAGGTACACAATACAATGCAAGTACAGCATACAATATACTAATCAAATCAAATCAAATTTATTTATATAGCCCTTCAGGTACATCAGCTGATATCTCAAAGTGCTGTACAGAAACCCAGCCTAAAACCCCAAACAGCAAACAATGCAGGTGTAAAAGCACGGTGGCTAGGAAAAACTCCTAGAAAGGCCAAAACCTAGGAAGAAACCTAGAGAGGAACCGGGCTATGTGGGGTGGCCAGTCCTCTTCTGGCTGTGCCATAGAATTATAACAGAACATGACCAAGATGTTCAAATGTTCATAAATGACCAGCATGGTCGAATAATAATAAGGCAGAACAGTTGAAACTGGAGCAGCAGCACAGTCAGGTGGACTGGGGACAGCAAGGAGCCTTCATGTCAGGTAGTCCTGGGGCACGGTCCTAGGGCTCAGGTCAATTGAAACTGGAGCAGGAGCATGGCCAGGTGGACTGGGGACAGCAAGGAGTCCTCATGTCAGGTAGTCCTGGGACATGGTCCTAGGGCTCAGGTCCTCCGAGAGAAGAAAGAAAGAGAGAAGGAGAGAATTAGAGAACGCACACTTAGATTCACACAGGACACCGAATAGGACAGGAGAAGTACTCCAGATATAACAAACTGACCCTAGCCCCCGACACATAAACTACTGCAGCATAAATACTGGAGGCTGAGACAGGAGGGGTCAGGAGACACTGTACTACACAATACAATACAGGTACAGCATACAATATACTACAGGTACACAATACATTACAGGTACAGCATACAATATACTACAGGTACACAATACAATGCAAGTACAGCATACAATATACTACAGGTACACAATACAATACACTACAGGTACACAATACAATGCAAGTACAGCATACAATATACTACACAATACAATACAAGTACAGCATACAATATACTACAGGTACACAATACAATGCAAGTACAGCATACAATATACTACAGGTACACAATACAATACAGGTACAGCATACAATATACTACAGGTACAGCATACCATACACTACAGGTACACAATACAATGCAAGTACAGCATACAATATACTACAGGTACAGCATACAATATACTACAGGTACACAATACAATGCAAGTACAGCATACAATATACTACAGTTACAGCATACAATATACTACAGGTACAGCATACAATATACTACAGGTACACAATACAATGCAAGTACAGCATACAATATACTACAGGTACACAATACAATACAGGTACAGCATACAATATACTACAGGTACAGCATACAATATACTACAGGTACACAATACAATGCAAGTACAGCATACAATATACTACAGGTACACAATACAATACAGGTACAGCATACAATATACTACAGATACACAATACAATGCAAGTACAGCATACAATATACTACAGGTACACAATACAATATACTACAGGTACACAATACAATGCAAGTACAGCATACAATATACTACAGGTATACAATACAATACAGGTACAGCATACAATATACTACAGGTACAGCATACAATATACTACAGGTACACAATACAATACAGGTACAGCATACAATACAGGTACAGCATACAATACACTACAGGTACACAATACAATGCAAGTACAGCATACAATATACTACAGGTACACAATACAATGCAAGTACAGCATACAATATACTACAGGTACAGCATACAATATACTACAGGTACAGCATACAATACAATACAAATACAGCATACAATATACTACAGGTACACAATACAATGCAAGTACAGCATACAATATACTACAGGTACACAATACAATGCAAGTACAGCATACAATATACTACAGGTACACAATACAATGCAAGTACAGCATACAATATACTACAGGTACACAATACAATGCAGCATTCTATTCCAGTACAGCATACAATATACTACAGGTACACAATACAATGCAAGTACAGCATACAATACACTACAGGTACACAATACAATGCAAGTACAGCATACAATATACTACAGGTACACAATACAATGCAAGTACAGCATACAATATACTACAGGTACACAATACAATGCAGGTACAGCATACAATATACTACAGGTACAGCATACAATATACTACAGGTACAGCATACAATACAATACAAGTACAGCATACAATATACTACAGGTACACAATACAATGCAAGTACAGCATACAATATACTACAGGTACACAATACAATGCAAGTACAGCATACAATATACTACAGGTACACAATACAATGCAAGTACAGCATACAATATACTACAGATACACAATACAATGCAAGTACAGCATACAATATACTACAGGTACACAATACAATGCAAGTACAGCATACAATATACTACAGGTACACAATACAATACACTACAGGTACACAATACAATGCAAGTACAGCATACAATATACTACACAATACAATACAGGTACAGCATACAATATACTACAGGTACACAATACAATACAGGTACAGCATACAATATACTACAGGTACACAATACAATGCAAGTACAGCATACAATATAATACAGGTACAGCATACCATATACTACAGGTACACAATACAATACAGGTACAGCATACAATATACTACAGGTACACAATACAATACAGGTACAGCATACAATATACTACAGGTACAGCATACAATATACTACAGGTATACAATACAGGTACAGCATACAATATACTACAGGTACAGGATACAATATACTACAGGTACACAATACAGGTACAGCATACCATACAATACAGGTACAGCATACAATATACTACAGGTACACAATACAGGTACAGCATACCATACAATACAGGTACAGCATACCATATACTACAGGTACACAATACAATACAGGTACAGCATACAATATACTACAGGTACAGCATACAATATACTACAGGTACACAATACAATACAGGTACAGCATACAATATACTACAGGTACAGCATACAATATACTACAGGTACACAATACAGGTACAGCATACCATATACTACAGGTACACAATACAATACAGGTACAGCATACAATATACTACAGGTACACAATACAATACAGGTACAGCATACAATATACTACAGGTACACAATACAAGTACAGCATACAATATACTACAGGTACAGCATACAATATACTACAGGTACACAATATACTACAGGTACAGCATACAATACAATACAGGTACAGCATACAATACAATACAGGTACAGCATACCATACAATACAGGTACAGCATACAATACAATACAGGTACAGCATACCATACAATACAGGTACACAATACACTACAGGTACACAATACAATACAAGTACAGCATACCATACAATACAGGTACACAATACAATTACAGCATACCATACAATACAGGTACACAATACACTACAGGTACACAATACAATACAAGTACAGCATACCATACAATACAGGTACACAATACAATACAGGTACAGCATACCATACCATACAATACAGGTACAGCATACAATATACTACAGGTACACAATATACTACAGGTACAGCATACAATACAATACAGGTACAGCACACAATACAATACAAGTACAGCATACCATACAATACAGGTACACAATACAATACAGGTACAGCATACAATATACTACAGGTACAGCATACAATATACTACAGGTACACAATACAGGTACAGCATACCATATACTACAGGTATACAATACAGGTACAGCATACAATATACTACAGGTACACAATACAATACAGGTACAGCATACAATATACTACAGGTACACAATACAAGTACAGCATACAATATACTACAGGTACAGCATACAATATACTACAGGTACACAATATACTACAGGTACAGCATACAATACAATACAGGTACAGCATACAATACAGGTACAGCATACCATACAATACAGGTACAGCATACAATACAGGTACAGCATACCATACAATACAGGTACAGCATACAATACAGGTACACAATACAATACAATTACAGCATACCATACAATACAGGTACACAATACACTACAGGTACACAATACAAGTACAGCATACCATACAATACAGGTACACAATACAATACAGGTACAGCATACCATACCATACAATACAGGTACATCATACAATATACTACAGGTACACAATATACTACAGGTACAGCATACAATACAATACAGGTACAGCACACAATACAATACAAGTACAGCATACCATACAATACAGGTACACAATACAATACAGGTACAGCATACAATATACTACAGGTACACAATACAGGTACAGCATACCATACAATACAGGTACAGCATACCATATACTACAGGTACACAATACAATACAGGTACAATATACTACAGGTACACAATACAATACAGGTACAGCATACAATATACTACAGGTACACAATACAATACAAGGACAGCATACAATATACTACAGGTACAGCATACAATATACTACAGGTACACAATATACTACAGGTACAGCATACAATACAATACAGGTACAGCATACAATACAATACAGGTACAGCATACAATACAATACAGGTACAGCATACAATACAATACAGGTACAGCATACCATACAATACAGGTACAGCATACAATACAGGTACACAATACAATACAAGTACAGCATACCATACAATACAGGTACACAATACACTACAGGTACACAATACAATACAAGTACAGCATACCATACAATACAGGTACACAATACAATACAGGTACAGCATACCATACCATACAATACAGGTACAGCATACAATATACTACAGGTACACAATATACTACAGGTACAGCATACAATACAATACAGGTACAGCATACAATACAATACAGGTACAGCATACCATACAATACAGGTACAGCATACAATACAGGTACACAATACAATACAAGTACAGCATACCATACAATACAGGTACACAATACAATACAGGTACAGCATACCATACCATACAATACAGGTACAGCATACAATATACTACAGGTACACAATATACTACAGGTACAGCATACAATACAATACAGGTACAGCATACCATACAATACAGGTACAGCATACAATACAGGTACACAATACAATACAAGTACAGCATACCATACAGTACAGGTACACAATACACTACAGGTACACAATACAATACAAGTACAGCATACCATACAATACAGGTACACAATACAATACAGGTACAGCATACCATACAATACAGGTACAGCATACAATATACTACAGGTACACAATACAATACAGGTACAGCATACCATACAATACAGGTACAGCATACAATATACTACAGGTACACAATACAAGTACAGCATACAATACAATACAGGTCCAGCATACAATACAATACAGGTGCAGCATTCTATTCCAGTACAGGTACAGTATACGGTACAATACAGGTACAGCATATAATACAATACAGGTACAGCACACAATGCAATACAATACAGGTGCAGCATTCTATTCCAGTACAGGTACAGTATACAGTACAATACAGGTACAGCACACAATGCAATACAGGTCCAACAAACAATACAATACAGGTACAGCATACCATACAATACAGGTACAGCAAACAATGCAATACAGGTACAGCACACAATGCAATACAGGTCCAGCAAACAATACAATACAGGTACAGCATACCATACAATACAGGTACAGCATACAATATACTACAGGTACACAATACAATACAGGTACAGCATACCATACAATACAGGTACAGCATACAATATACTACAGGTACACAATACAATACAGGTACAGCATACAATATACTACAGGTATACAATACAAGTACAGCATACCATACAATACAGGTACAGCATACAATACAGGTACAACATACAATACAGGTACAGCATACAATATACTACAGGTACACAATACAATACAAGTACAGCATACCATACAGGTACAACATACAATACAGGTACAGCATACAATATACTACAGGTACACAATACAATACAGGTACAGCATACCATACAATACAGGTACAGCATACAATATACTACAGGTACACAATACAATACAGGTACAGCATACCATACAATACAGGTACAGCATACAATATACTACAGGTACACAATACAATACAGGTACAGCATACCATACAATACAGGTACAGCATACCATACAATACAGGTACAGCATACAATATACTACAGGTACACAATACAATTCAAGTACAGCATACCATACAATACAGGTACAGCATAGCATACAATACAGGTACAGCATACAATATACTACAGGTACACAATACAATACAGGTACAGCATACCATACAATACAGGTACAGCATACAATACACTACAGGTACACAATACAATACAAGTACAGCATACCATACAATACAGGTACACAATACAATACAGGTACAGCATACCATACAATATACTACAGGTACACAATACAATACAAGTACAGCATACAATACAATACAGGTACAACATACAATACACTACAGGTACAGCATACAATACACTACAGGTACAGCATACAATACAATACAGGTACAGCATACAATACAATACAGGTCCAGCATACAATACAATACAGGTGCAGCATTCTATTCCAGTACAGGTACAGTATACGGTACAATACAGGTACAGCATATAATACAATACAGGTACAGCACACAATGCAATACAGGTCCAGCAAACAATGCAATACAGGTACAGCACACAATGCAATACAGGTCCAGCAAACAATACAATACAGGTACAGCATACCATACAATACAGGTACAGCGTACAATGCAATACAGGTCCAGCAAACAATGCAATACAGGTCCAGCAAACAATACAATACAGGTACAGCACACAAAGCAATACATCTTGGCCATGTTCTGTTATAATCTCTACCCGGCACAGCCAGAAGAGGACTGGCCACCCCACATAGCCTGGTTCCTCTCTAGGTTTCTTCCTAAGTTTTGGCCTTTCTAGGTAGTTTTTCCTAGCCACCGTGCTTCTACACCTGCATTGCTTGGTGTTTGTGGTTTTAGGCTGGGTTTCTGTACAGCACGTTGAGATATCAGCTGATGTACGAAGGGCTATATAAATACATTTGATTTGATTTGCAAAGAAAACCTAGGTAAGAAACTACAATGCAGTAGAATACCCTGGTACAGCACACAATGCAGTAGAATACCCTGGTACAGCATACTACAATGCAGTAGAATACCCTGGTACAGCACACAATGCAATAGAATACCCTGGTACAGCACACAATGCAGTAGAATACCCTCGTACAGCACACAATGCAGTAGAATACCCTGGTACAGCATACAATGCAGTAGAATACCCTGGTACAGCATACTACAATGCAATAGAATACCCTGGTACAGCATACTACAATGCAGTAGAATACCCTGGTACAGCATACTACAATGCAATAGAATACCATGGTACAGCATACAATGCAGTAGAATACCCTGGTACAGCACACAATGCAGTAGAATACCCTGGTACAGCACACAATGCAGTAGAATACCCTGGTACAGCATACTACAATGCAATAGAATACTCTGGTGCAGCACACAATGCAGTAGAATACCCTGGTACAGCATACAATGCAATAGAATACCCTGGTACAGCATACAATGCAGTAGAATACCCTGGTACAGCATACAATGCAGTAGAATACCCTGGTACAGCATACTACAATGCAGTAGAATACCCTGGTACAGCATACAATGCAGTAGAATACCCTGGTACAGCATACTACAATGCAGTAGAATACCCTGGTACAGCATACTACAATGCAGTAGAATACCCTGGTACAGCATACTACAATGCAGTAGAATACCCTGGTACAGCATACTACAATGCAGTAGAATACCCTGGTACAGCATACAATGCAGTAGAATACCCTGGTACAGCATACTACAATGCAGTAGAATACCCTGGTACAGCATACTACAATGCAGTAGAATACCCTGGTACAGCATACAATGCAGTAGAATACCCTGGTACAGCATACAATGCAATAGAATACCCTGGTACAGCATACAATGCAGTAGAATACCCTGGTACAGCATACTACAATGCAATAGAATACCCTGGTACAGCATACAATGCAATAGAATACCCTGGTACAGCATACAATGCAGTAGAATACCCTGGTACAGCATACAATGCAATAGAATACCCTGGTACAGCATACAATGCAATAGAATACCCTGGTACAGCATACAATGCAGTAGAATACCCTGGTACAGCATACTACAATGCAGTAGAATACCCTGGTACAGCATACTACAATGCAATAGAATACCCTGGTACAGCATACTACAATGCAGTAGAATACCCTGGTACAGCATACAATGCAGTAGAATACCCTGGTACAGCATACTACAATGCAATAGAATACCCTGGTACAGCATACTACAATGCAGTAGAATACCCTGGTACAGCAAACTACAATGCAGTAGAATACCCTGGTACAGCATACAATGCAATAGAATACCCTGGTACAGCATACTACAATGCAGTAGAATACCCTGGTACAGCATACTACAATGCAATAGAATACCCTGGTACAGCATACTACAATGCAGTAGAATACCCTGGTACAGCATACAATGCAATAGAATACCCTGGTACAGCACACAATGCAATAGAATACCCTGGTACAGCATACTACAATGCAATAGAATACCCTGGTACAGTATACTACAATGCAATAGAATACCCTGGTACAGCACACAATGCAATAGAATACCCTGGTACAGCACACAATGCAGTAGAATACCCTGGTACAGCATACAATGCAATAGAATACCCTGGTACAGCATACAATGCAGTAGAATACCCTGGTACAGCATACTACAATGCAGTAGAATACCCTGGTACAGCATACAATGCAGTAGAATACCCTGGTACAGCATACAATGCAGTAGAATACCCTGGTACAGCATACAATGCAATAGAATACCCTGGTACAGCATACAATGCAATAGAATACCCTGGTACAGCATACAATCCAATAGAATACCCTGGTACAGCATACTACAATGCAATATAATATCCTGGTACAGCATACTACAATGCAATATAATACCCTGGTACAATACCCTGGTACAGCATACAATGCAGTAGAATACCCTGGTGCAGCACACAATGCAATATAATACCCTGGTACAATACCCTGGTACAGCATACTACAATGCAGTAGAATACCCTGGTACAGCATACTACAATGCAATAGAATACCCTGGTACAGCATACAATGCAGTAGAATACCCTGGTACAGCATACTACAATGTAGTAGAATACCCTGGTACAGCACACAATGCAGTAGAATACCCTGGTACAGCATACTACAATGCAGTAGAATACCCTGGTACAGCATACAATGCAGTTGAATACCCTGGTACAGCACACAATGCAATAGAATACCCTGGTACAGCATACAATCCAATAGAATACCCTGGTACAGCATACTACAATGCAATATAATATCCTGGTACAGCATACTACAATGCAATATAATACCCTGGTACAATACCCTGGTACAGCATACAATGCAGTAGAATACCCTGGTACAGCATACAATGCAGTAGAATACCCTGGTACAGCATACAATGCAGTAGAATACCCTGGTACAGCATACAATGCAGTAGAATACCCTGGTACAGCATACAATGCAGTAGAATACCCTGGTACAGCATACAATGCAGTAGAATACCCTGGTACAGCATACTACAATGCAGTAGAATACCCTGGTACAGCATACTACAATGCAGTAGAATACCCTGGTACAGCATACTACAATGCAGTAGAATACCCTGGTACAGCATACTACAATGCAATAGAATACCCTGGTACAGCATACTACAATGCAATAGAATACCCTGGTACAGCATACTACAATGCAGTAGAATACCCTGGTACAGCATACTACAATGCAGTAGAATACCCTGGTACAGCATACTACAATGCAGTAGAATACCCTGGTACAGCATACTACAATGCAGTAGAATACCCTGGTACAGCATACTACAATGCAGTAGAATACCCTGGTACAGCACACAATGCAGTAGAATACCCTGGTACAGCATACTACAATGCAGTAGAATACCCTGGTACAGCATACTACAATGCAATAGAATATCCTGGTACAGCATACTACAATGCAATAGAATACCCTGGTACAGCATACTACAATGCAGTAGAATACCCTGGTACAGCATACAATGCAGTAGAATACCCTGGTACAGCATACTACAATGCAATAAAATACCCTGGTACAGCATACTACAATGCAATAGAATACCCTGGTACAGCATACTACAATGCAGTAGAATACCCTTGTACAGCATACTACAATGCAATAGAATACCCTGGTACAGCATACTACAATGTAGTAGAATACCCTGGTACAGCATACTACAATGCAGTAGAATACCCTGGTACAGCATACTACAATGCAGTAGAATACCCTGGTACAGCATACTACAATGCAGTAGAATACCCTGGTACAGCACACAATGCAGTAGAATACCCTGGTACAGCATACTACATTGCAATAGAATACCCTGGTACAGCATACTACAATGCAATATAATATCCTGGTACAGCATACAATGCAGCCCTAGAATGCCCTGGTACAGCATACTACAATGCAATAGAATACCCTGGTACAGCATACAATGCAGTAGAATACCCTGGTACAGCATACTACAATGCAGTAGAATACCCTGGTACAGCATACTACAATGCAGTAGAATACCCTGGTACAGCATACAATGCAGTAGAATACCCTGGTACAGCACACAATGCAGTAGAATACCCTGGTACAGCATACTACAATGCAGTAGAATACCCTGGTACAGCATACTACAATGCAGTAGAATACCCTGGTACAGCATACTACAATGCAGTAGAATACCCTGGTACAGCATACAATGCAGTAGAATACCCTGGTACAGCATACTACAATGCAGTAGAATACCCTGGTACAGCATACTACAATGCAGTAGAATACCCTGGTACAGCATACAATGCAGTAGAATACCCTGGTACAGCATACTACAATGCAGTAGAATACCCTGGTACAGCATACAATGCAGTAGAATACCCTGGTACAGCATACTACAATGCAGTAGAATACCCTGGTACAGCATACAATGCAGTAGAATACCCTGGTACAGCATACTACAATGCAATAGAATACCCTGGTACAGCATACTACAATGCAGTAGAATACCCTGGTACAGCATACTACAATGCAATATAATATCCTGGTACAGCATACAATGCAGTAGAATACCCTGGTACAGCATACTACAATGCAATAGAATACCCTGGTACAGCATACAATGCAGTAGAATACCCTGGTACAGCATACAATGCAGTAGAATACCCTGGTACAGCATACTACAATGCAGTAGAATACCCTGGTACAGCATACAATGCAGTAGAATACCCTGGTACAGCATACAATGCAGTAGAATACCCTGGTACAGCATACTACAATGCAGTAGAATACCCTGGTACAGCATACAATGCAGTAGAATACCCTGGTACAGCATACTACAATGCAGTAGAATACCCTGGTACAGCATACTACAATGCAGTAGAATACCCTGGTACAGCATACTACAATGCAGTAGAATACCCTGGTACAGCATACTACAATGCAGTAGAATACCCTGGTACAGCATACAATGCAGTAGAATACCCTGGTACAGCATACTACAATGCAGTAGAATACCCTGGTACAGCATACTACAATGCAGTAGAATACCCTGGTACAGCATACTACAATGCAATAGAATACCCTGGTACAGCATACTACAATGCAGTAGAATACCCTGGTACAGCATACTACAATGCAGTAGAATACCCTGGTACAGCATACTACAATGCAGTAGAATACCCTTGTACAGCATACAATGCAGTAGAATACCCTGGTACAGCATACAATGCAGTAGAATACCCTGGTACAGCATACTACAATGCAGTAGAATACCCTGGTACAGCATACAATGCAGTAGAATACCCTGGTACAGCATACTACAATGCAGTAGAATACCCTGGTACAGCATACAATGCAATAGAATACCCTGGTACAGCATACAATGCAGTAGAATACCCTGGTACAGCATACTACAATGCAATAGAATACCCTGGTACAGCATACAATGCAATAGAATACCCTGGTACAGCATACAATGCAGTAGAATACCCTGGTACAGCATACTACAATGCAGTAGAATACCCTGGTACAGCATACTACAATGCAATAGAATACCCTGGTACAGCATACAATGCAGTAGAATACCCTGGTACAGCATACTACAATGCAGTAGAATACCCTGGTACAGCATACTACATTGCAATAGAATACCCTGGTACAGCATACTACAATGCAATAGAATACCCTGGTACAGCATACTACAATGCAATAGAATACCCTGGTACAGCATACTACAATGCAATAGAATACCCTGGTACAGCATACTACAATGCAGTAGAATACCCTGGTACAGCATACTACAATGCAGTAGAATACCCTGGTACAGCATACAATGCAGTAGAATACCCTGGTACAGCATACAATGCAATAGAATACCCTGGTACAGCATACTACAATGCAATATAATACCCTGGTACAGCATACAATGCAGTAGAATACCCTGGTACAGCATACTACAATGCAGTAGAATACCCTGGTACAGCATACAATGCAGTAGAATACCCTGGTACAGCATACAATGCAGTAGAATACCCTGGTACAGCATACTACAATGCAGTAGAATACCCTGGTACAGCATACAATGCAGTAGAATACCCTGGTACAGCATACAATGCAGTAGAATACCCTGGTACAGCATACTACAATGCAGTAGAATACCCTGGTACAGCATACTACAATGCAGTAGAATACCCTGGTACAGCATACTACAATGCAGTAGAATACCCTGGTACAGCATACAATGCAGTTAATACCCTGGTACAGCATACTACAATGCAGTAGAATACCCTGGTACAGCATACTACAATGCAATAGAATACCCTGGTACAGCATACAATGCAGTAGAATACCCTGGTCAGCATACTACAATGCAATAGAATACCCTGGTACAGCATACAATGCAGTAGAATACCCTGGTACAGCATACTACAATGCAGTAGAATACCCTGGTACAGCACACAATGCAGTAGAATACCCTGGTACAGCATACTACAATGCAATAGAATACCCTGGTACAGCATACTACATTGCAATAGAATACCCTGGTACAGCATACTACAATGCAATATAATATCCTGATACAGCATACAATGCAGTAGAATACCCTGGTACAGCATACTACAATGCAATAGAATACCCTGGTACAGCATACAATGCAGTAGAATACCCTGGTACAGCATACAATGCAGTAGAATACCCTGGTACAGCATACTACAATGCAGTAGAATACCCTGGTACAGCACACAATGCAGTAGAATACCCTGGTACAGCACACAATGCAGTAGAATACCCTGGTACAGCATACTACAATGCAGTAGAATACCCTGGTACAGCATACAATGCAGTAGAATACCCTGGTACAGCATACTACAATGCAGTAGAATACCCTGGTACAGCATACTACAATGCAGTAGAATACCCTGGTACAGCATACTACAATGCAGTAGAATACCCTGGTACAGCATACTACAATGCAGTAGAATACCCTGGTACAGCATACAATGCAGTAGAATACCCTGGTACAGCATACTACAATGCAGTAGAATACCCTGGTACAGCATACTACAATGCAGTAGAATACCCTGGTACAGCATACTACAATGCAATAGAATACCCTGGTACAGCATACTACAATGCAGTAGAATACCCTGGTACAGCATACTACAATGCAGTAGAATACCCTGGTACAGCATACTACAATGCAATAGAATACCCTGGTACAGCATACAATGCAGTAGAATACCCTGGTACAGCATACTACAATGCAGTAGAATACCCTGGTACAGCATACAATGCAATAGAATACCCTGGTACAGCATACAATGCAGTAGAATACCCTGGTACAGCATACAATGCAGTAGAATACCCTGGTACAGCATACAATGCAATAGAATACCCTGGTACAGCATACTACAATGCAGTAGAATACCCTGGTACAGCATACTACAATGCAATAGAATACCCTGGTACAGCATACAATGCAATAGAATACCCTGGTACAGCATACTACAATGCAGTAGAATACCCTGGTACAGCATACTACAATGCAGTAGAATACCCTGGTACAGCATACTACAATGCAATAGAATACCCTGGTACAGCATACAATGCAGTAGAATACCCTGGTACAGCATACTACATTGCAATAGAATACCCTGGTACAGCATACTACAATGCAATAGAATACCCTGGTACAGCATACTACAATGCAATAGAATACCCTGGTACAGCATACTACAATGCAATAGAATACCCTGGTACAGCATACTACAATGCAATAGAATACCCTGGTACAGCATACTACAATGCAGTAGAATACCCTGGTACAGCATACTACAATGCAATAGAATACCCTGGTACAGCATACTACAATGCAGTAGAATACCCTGGTACAGCATACTACAATGCAGTAGAATACCCTGGTACAGCATACTACAATGCAATAGAATACCCTGGTACAGCATACTACAATGCAATAGAATACCCTGGTACAGCATACTACAATGCAATAGAATACCCTGGTACAGCATACTACAATGCAATAGAATACCCTGGTACAGCATACTACAATGCAATAGAATACCCTGGTACAGCATACTACAATGCAGTAGAATACCCTGGTACAGCATACTACAATGCAATAGAATACCCTGGTACAGCATACTACAATGCAGTAGAATACCCTGGTACAGCATACTACAATGCAATAGAATACCCTGGTACAGCATACTACAATGCAATAGAATACCCTGGTACAGCATACTACAATGCAATAGAATACCCTGGTACAGCATACTACAATGCAATAGAATACCCTGGTACAGCATACTACAATGCAATAGAATACCCTGGTACAGCATACTACAATGCAATAGAATACCCTGGTACAGCATACTACAATGCAATAGAATACCCTGGTACAGCATACTACAATGCAGTAGAATACCCTGGTACAGCATACTACAATGCAATAGAATACCCTGGTACAGCATACTACAATGCAATAGAATACCCTGGTACAGCATACTACAATGCAATAGAATACCCTGGTACAGCATACTACAATGCAATAGAATACCCTGGTACAGCATACTACAATGCAGTAGAATACCCTGGTACAGCATACTACAATGCAATAGAATACCCTGGTACAGCATACTACAATGCAATAGAATACCCTGGTACAGCATACAATGCAATAGAATACCCTGGTACAGCATACAATGCAATAGAATACCCTTGTACAGTATACTACAATGCAATAGAATACCCTGGTACAGCATACTACAATGCAATAGAATACCCTGGTACAGCATACAATGCAGTAGAATACCCTGGTACAGCATACTACAATGCAATAGAATACCCTGGTACAGCATACAATGCAATAGAATACCCTGGTACAGCATACTACAATGCAATAGAATACCCTGGTACAGCATACTACAATGCAATAGAATACCCTGGTACAGCATACTACAATGCAATAGAATACCCTGGTACAGCATACTACAATGCAATAGAATACCCTGGTACAGCATACTACAATGCAGTAGAATACCCTGGTACAGCATACTACAATGCAATAGAATACCCTGGTACAGCATACTACAATGCAGTAGAATACCCTGGTACAGCATACTACAATGCAATAGAATACCCTGGTACAGCATACTACAATGCAATAGAATACCCTGGTACAGCATACAATGCAATAGAATACCCTGGTACAGCATACTACAATGCAGTAGAATACCCTGGTACAGCATACTACAATGCAATAGAATACCCTGGTACAGCATACTACAATGCAATAGAATACCCTGGTACAGCATACTACAATGCAATAGAATACCCTGGTACAGCATACTACAATGCAATAGAATACCCTGGTACAGCATACTACAATGCAATAGAATACCCTGGTACAGCATACTACAATGCAATAGAATACCCTGGTACAGCACACAATGCAATAGAATACCCTGGTACAGCATACTACAATGCAATAGAATACCCTGGTACAGCATACTACAATGCAATAGAATACCCTGGTACAGCATACTACAATGCAGTAGAATACCCTGGTACAGCATACTACAATGTACTGTCTGATGTCTGTCTCATACCATACCATACAATACAGTTACGGCATACATCTGTACTGTCTGATGTCTGTCTCATACCATACCATACAATACAGTTACGGCATACATCTGTACTGTCTGATGTCTCGTTCTGTACTGTCTGATGTCTGTCTTTTTGTACTGTGTGTCTGTAGGAGGAAGACGAGGTGCCTGATGATGAGACTCTGAACCAGATGATCGCCCGTAATGAGGATGAGTTTGAGCTGTTCATGGTGAGAAGCACATTACATTAACAGTAGCCTTTGGTATGGTGCTTTCGAGACATTGATATGAGTTTGAATACTGACACAATAAGATCACTATAGGGTAAAGGTTAGGGTAAAGGTAAAGGTTGGGATAAAGGTTAGGGAAAGCGTAAAGGTTAGGGTAAAAGTTAGGATTAAGGTAAAGGTTAGGGTCAGGGTAAAGGTTAGGATTAAGGTAAAGGTAAAGGTTAGGATTAAGGTAAAGGTTAGGGGTAAAGGCTGGGATAAAGGTTAGGGAAAGGGTAAAGGTTATGGGTAAGGTTAGGGGTAAAGGCTTGGATAAAGGTTAGGGTAAAGGCTGGGATAAAGGTTAGGGGAAAGGGTAAAGGTTAGGGGAAAGGGTAAAGGTTAGGGGAAAGGGGAAAGGTTAGGGGAAAGGGTAAAGGTTAGGGGAAAGGGTAAAGGTTAGGGAAAGGGTAAAGGTTAGGGAAAGGGTAAAGGTTAGGGGTAAAGGTTGGGATAAAGGTTAGGGAAAGGGTAAAGGTTAGGGTAAAGGTTAAGGTAGAGGTTAGGGATAAGGTAAAGGTTTGGGATAGGGTAAAGGCTAAGGTTTGGGAAAGGGTAAAGGTTAGGGGTAAAGGTTAGGGAAAGGGTAAAGGTTAAGGTAGAGGTTAGGGATAAGGTAAAGGTTTGGGAAAGGGTAAAGGTTAGGGTAAAGATTAGGATTAAGGTAAATGTTTGGGTTAAGATAAAGGTTATGTTAAAAGTTAGGGTAAAGGTACATTTTGGGGTAAAGGTTAGGGTAAAGGTTACGGTAAAGGTTATGGTAAAATGTTAGGGTTAGGGTGAAGTTTAAGGGTTGGGCTAAAGGTTAGGGTTAGTGTAAAGGTTAGGTTAACATGTTATTGTTACGGTAAAGGTTAGGGTAAGGGTAAAGGTTACGATAAAGGTTATGGTAAAATGTTAGGGTAAAGGTACATTTTTGGGTAAAGGTTAGGGTCAGGGTAAAGGTTAGGGTCAGGGTAAAGGTTAGGGTTAGGGTAAGGGTAAAGGTTACGGTAAAGGTTAAGGTAAAGGTTAGGTTAACATGTTATGGTTACGGTAAAGGTTATGGTAAAATGTTAGGGTTAGGGTGAAGTTTAAGGGTTAGGCTAAAGGTTAGGGTTAGAAATCAATAAAGTGTTGTTTCCTCTTTAGAGTATGGACCTGGACCGGCGGCGGGAGGACGCCAGGAACCCTAAAAGGAAGCCACGTCTGATGGAGGAGGATGAGCTGCCATCTTGGATCGTCAAGGATGACGCAGAGGTGGAGCGGCTCACTTGCGAGGAAGAGGAGGAGAAGATCTTCGGCCGAGGATCACGCAGGAGAGGCGACGTTGACTACAGCGACGCCCTGACAGAGAAACAGTGGCTCAGGGTAGGCTGGAACATATTATTTTATTTGTCAATAATAACTTAATAATAATAACTTAATAAGTTATTTATAAAGATTAAACAAAACATAGAAACAATGGCTCAGGGTTTGCCAGAATCTAATTCTAATCCCATTAACCCCCTAGTGGTAGGGAGAGCTAGCCTAGTGGTTAGAGCGTTGGACTAGTAACCGGAAGGTTGGGAGTTCAAATAGCTGACAAGGTGCAAATCTGTCGTTCTGCCCCTGAACAGGCAGTTAACCCACTGTTCCCAGGCCGTCATTGAAAATAAGAATATGTTCTTAACTGACTTGCCTGGTAAAATAAAGGTAAAAAAAAAAAAAAAAAAAAAAAAAAAACCCTAGGGAATGGGACAATATTACATCACTTGCAAACAGCAGAAGCTGTCAAAGGATAGCCTACCACGCAATTCAGTAAAGTGCTGTTTACGGCCTTGTGTTTTTCACAATGTCTGTATTGGCGGCAGTGCTAACTTTCCTTATATTTCTCATGCAACAAATACGAATGAAGAATGGAGAAAGACCCACTTAGAAATTGTGGCATGCACTACTCATGTAAAAAAGCAATATGGCGCCGATAGTTAGGACAGCTCTGCTTCTAGTTCCTAAGCAACTTTGCAGTATTTTGTTTTTTTGTGTGTTATTTCTTAATTATTAGCCCAGGATTTTTTTTTGTGATATTACATACATCCGTAACTAACTTTTGGATATCAGAGCGGCGGTAACTCACCAGCATTACGACTGGGAATATGACTTTCCCCAAGTGGATCCTCTGTTCGTACCCCCCAGGGAGGGAGAACTGATTCCAGAGGCTGATCCAAAACACAGCCGGTGGAGAAGAGGTATTTGGAGTGGACTTGTGGTCTTTAATCAAATGTTTTAGGGTCTGTACTCAGGTCAGCTACATAGCTGTACGTCCATAGCATTCAGGTCTTTAATCAAATGTGTTAGGGTCTGTACTCAGGTCAGCTACATAGCTGTACGTCCATAGCATTCAGGTCTTTAATCAAATGTTTTAGGGTCTGTACTCAGGTCAGCTACATAGCTGTACGTCCATAGCATTCAGGTCTTTAATCAAATGTGTTAGGGTCTGTACTAGAGGTCGACCGATTATGAATTTTCAATGGCGATACCGATTATTGGAGGACCAAAAAAAGACGATACCGAATAATCGGCTGATTTATTTAAAATAAAAATATATATATATTTTTTGTAATAAATACAATTTCAACAATACTGAATGAACACTTATTTTAACTTTATATAATACATCAATAAAATCAATTTAGTCTCAAATAAATAATGAAACATGTTCTATTTGGTTTAAATAATGCAAAAACAAAGTGTTGGAGAAGAAAGTAAAAGTGCAATATGTGCCATGTAAGAAAGCTAACGTTTCAGTTTCTTGCTCAGAACATGAGACCATATGAAAGCTGGTGGTTCCTTTAAACATGAGTCTTCAATATTCCCAGGTAATAAGTTTTAGGTTGTAGTTATTATAGGAATTATAGGACTATTTCTTTCTACCATTTGTATTTCATTAATCTTTGACTATTGGATGTTCTTATAGGCACTTTAGTATTGCCAGTGTAACAGTATAGCTTCCGTCCCTCTCCTCACTCCTATCTGGGCTCGAACCAGGAACACAACGACAACAGCCACCCTCGAAGCTGCGTTACCCATTGTTCCACAAAAGCCGAAACAACCACTCCAAGTCTCAGAGCGAGTGAGGTTTCAAACGCTATTAGCGCGCACCCCGCTAACTAGCTAGCCATTTCCCATCGGTTACACCAGCCTAATCTTGGGAGTTGATAGGCTTGAAGTCATAAACAGCTCAATGCTTGAAGCACAGCGATGAGCTGCTGGCAAAACGCACTAAAGTGCTGTTTGAATGAATGCTTAGGAGCCTGCTGCTGCCTCCCATCGCTCAGTCAGACTGCTCTATCAAATCATAGACTTAGTTATAACATAATAACACACAGAAATACGAACCTTTGGTCATTAATATGGTCGAATCCGGAAACTATCATCTCGAAAACTAAACGTTTATTCTTTCAGTGAGATACGGAACCGTTCCGTATTTATCTAACGGGTGGCATCCATCAGTCTAAATATTTCTGTTACATTGCACAACCTTCAATGTTATCTCTTAATTATGTGAAATTCTGGCAAATTAGGCGGCCCAAACTGTTGCATATCCACTGACTCTGCGTGCAATAAAATAAAATAAAAAATGTTTGTTTATTTAGTAAATATTTTCTTAACTCTATTTCTTGAACTGCATTGTTGGTTAAGGGCTTGTAAGTAACTATTTCAAGGTAAGGTCTACACTTGTTGTATTCGGCGCATGTGACAAATAAAATTTGATTTGATTAGAGTCTCATAGCAAAGGTTCTGAATAATTATGTAAATAAGTTGGTTATTACTGCATTGTCGGAACTAGAAGCACAAGCATTTCGCTACACTCGCATTAACATCTGCTAACCATGTGTATGTGACAAATAAAATTTGATTTGAAGTTATTTGTTTCTTATTTAAAATACATTTACAAAAAGGTCTAACCTGTTTTTGCTTTGTCATTATGGGGTATTGTGTGTAGATTGATGAGGAAAACATTTAATTTAATACATTTTTGAATAAGGCTGTAACGTAACAAAATGTGAAAAAAGTCAAGGGGTCTGAATACTTTCCGAATACTGAATACTTTCAGTTTCATAACTAGAAGTCCTACGAACACATGCTTAATACTGTTAGACAGGTAAGAATTGTGGGATTCTGAAACAATGTGACTACTACAGCTGCACATTTGTTCTCAGCTCATTAGTTCAGTCTGTAACCAGAACAATGGGAAGGACAGCTACAGTATATGAGTGCATTTTTATCTGTGTGTCGCCCTCTACAGGCAGTAGAGGATGGTAACCTGGAGGAAATGGAGGAAGAGATCCGTCTGAAGAAGTCGAGGAAGAGGAGGAGACGAGGGGAGAAGGACGGAGGGAGGGAAGAGGGAGGAGAGAAGGCAAAGAAGAGGCGTGGACGTCCCCCTGCCGAGAAGCTGTCCCCCAACCCCCCCAAACTCACCAAACAGATGAACGCCATCATTGACACAGTCATCAACTACAGAGACAGGTAAGAGAACCATAGCAGGAGAGAGTGGTGATGTCCTCGAGCACCTGGGTTGCACATGTTTTCTATAGTCCAGCAATAGTATCCCTGATTCAATTATTGAGAGTTGTGATAGTGTTTAGCCAGTATTCCTCTGGGGTTCCTATATCAGTATCATGCTCTGTCCTCTGGGGTTTCCTATATCAGTATCATGCTCTGTCCTCTGGGGTTCCTATATCAGTATCATGCTCTGTCCTCTGGGTTTCCTATATCAGTATCGTCCTCTGGGGTTCCTATATCAGTATCATGCTCTGTCCTCTGGGGTTCCTATATCAGTATCATGCTCTGTCCTCTGGGGTTTCCTATATCAGTATCATGCTCTGTCCTCTGGGGTTCCTATATCAGTATCGTCCTCTGGGGTTCCTATATCAGTAGTTTCCTCTGGGGTTCCTATATCAGTAGTGTTCTCTGGGGTTCCTATATCAGTAGTTTCCTCTGGGGTTCCTATATCAGTAGTGTCCTCTGGGGTTCCTATATCAGTAGTGTCCTCTGGGGTTCCTATATCAGTAGTGTCCTCTGGGGTTCCTATATCAGTAGTGTCCTCTGGGGTTCCTATATCAGTATTTCCTCTGGGGTTCCTATATCAGTAGTGTCCTCTGGGGTTCCTATATCAGTAGTGTCCTCTGGGGTTCCTATATCAGTAGTTTCCTCTGGGGTTCCTATATCAGTAGTTTCCTCTGGGGTTCCTATATCAGTAGTTTCCTCTGGGGTTCCTATATCAGTAGTGTTCTCTGGGGTTCCTATATCAGTAGTTTCCTCTGGGGTTCCTATATCAGTAGTTTCCTCTGGGGTTCCTTTTCAGTGCCGTGCTCTGTCCTCTGGGGTTCCTAGCATCAGTATCGTCCTCTGGGGTTCCTATATCAGTATCGTCATTTGGGGTTCTATATCAGTATTGTCCTCTGTCCTCTGGGGTTCCTATATCAGTATCGTCATCTGGGGTTCTATATCAGTATTGTCCTCTGGGGTTCCTATATCAGTATCGTCCTCTGGGGTTCTATATCAGTATTGTCCTCTGGGGTTCTATATCAGTATTGTCCTCTGGGGTTCCTATATCAGTATCGTCCTCTGGGGTTCTATATCAGTATCGTCCTCTGGGGTTCCTATATCAGTATCGTCCTCTGGGGTTCCTATATCAGTATTGTCCTCTGTCCTCTGGGGCTCCTATATCAGTATCGTCCTCTGGGGTTCCTATATCAGTATTGTCCTCTGGGGCTCCTATATCAGTATCGTCCTCTGGGGTTCCTATATCAGTATTGTCCTCTGGGGTTCCTATATCAGTATTGTCCTCTGGGGTTCCTATATCAGTATCGTCCTCTGGGGTTCCTATATCAGTATCGTCCTCTGGGGTTCCTATATCAGTATTGTCCTCTGGGGTTCCTATATCAGTATTGTTCTCTGTCCTCTGGGGTTCCTATATCAGTATTGTCCTCTGGGGTTCCTATATCAGTATTGTCCTCTGTCCTCTGGGGTTCCTATATCAGTATTGTCCTCTGTCCTCTGGGGTTCCTATATCAGTATTGTCCTCTGTCCTCTGGGGTTCCTATATCAGTATCGTCCTCTGGGGTTCCTATATCAGTATTGTCCTCTGGGGTTCCTATATCAGTATTGTCCTCTGGGGTTCCTATATCAGTATCTGTCCTCTGGGGTTCCTATATCAGTATCGTCCTCTGGGGTTCCTATATCAGTATCGTCCTCTGGGGTTCCTATATCAGTATCGTCCTCTGGGGTTCCCATATCAGTATTGTCCTCTGTCCTCTGGGGTTCCTATATCAGTATCGTCCTCTGGGGCTCCTATGTCAGTATCGTCCTCTGGGGCTCCTATATCAGTATCGTCCTCTGGGGTTCCTATATCAGTATCGTCCTCTGGGGTTCCTATATCAGTAGTGTCCTCTGGGGTTCCTATATCAGTATTGTCCTCTGGGGTTCCTATGCTCAGTTCCTATATCAGTATCGTCCTCTGGGGTTCCTATATCAGTATCGTCCTCTGGGGTTCCTATATCAGTATTGTCCTCTGGGGTTCTATATCAGTATTGTCCTCTGGGGTTCCTATATCAGTATCTGGGGTCCTCTGGGGTTCCTATATCAGTATCGTCCTCTGGGGTTCCTATCAGTATTGTCCTCTCAGTATTGTCCTCTGGGGTTCCTATATCAGTATCGTCCTCTGGGGTTCCTATATCAGTATCGTCCTCTGGGGTTCCTATATCAGTATCGTCCTCTGGGGTTCCTATATCAGTATTGTCCTCTGGGGTTCCTATGTCAGTATCGTCCTCTGGGGTTCCTATATCAGTATTGTCCTCTGGGGTTCCTATGTCAGTATCGTCCTCTGGGGTTCCTATATCAGTATCGTCCTCTGGGGTTCCTATATCAGTATCGTCCTCTGGGGTTCCTATATCAGTATCGTCCTCTGGGGTTCCTATGTCAGTATCGTCCTCTGGGGTTCCTATATCAGTATCGTCCTCTGGGGTTCCTATATCAGTATTGTCCTCTGGGGTTCTATATCAGTATTGTCCTCTGGGGTTCCTATATCAGTATTGTCCTCTGGGGTTCCTATATCAGTATCGTCCTCTGGGGTTCCTATATCAGTATTGTCCTCTGGGGTTCCTATATCAGTATTGTCCTCTGTCCTCTGGGGTTCCTATATCAGTATTGTCCTCTGGGGTTCCTATATCAGTATCGTCCTCTGGGGTTCCTATATCAGTATCGTCCTCTGGGGTTCCTATATCAGTATCGTCCTCTGGGGTTCCTATATCAGTATTGTCCTCTGGGGTTCCTATATCAGTATCGTCCTCTGGGGTTCCTATATCAGTATCGTCCTCTGGGGTTCCTATATCAGTATTGTCCTCTGTCCTCTGGGGTTCCTATATCAGTATCGTCCTCTGGGGTTCCTATATCAGTATCGTCCTCTGGGGTTCCTATATCAGTATCGTCCTCTGGGGTTCCTATATCAGTATTGTCCTCAGTATTGTCCTCTGTCCTCTGGGGTTCCTATATCAGTATCGTCCTCTGGGGTTCCTATATCAGTATCGTCCTCTGGGGTTCCTATATCAGTATCGTCCTCTGGGGTTCCTATATCAGTATCGTCCTCTGGGGTTCCTATATCAGTATCGTCCTCTGGGGTTCCTATATCAGTATTGTCCTCTGGGGTTCCTATATCAGTATCGTCATTTGGGGTTCCTATATCAGTATTGTCCTCTGTCCTCTGGGGTTCCTGTATCAGTATCGTCATTTGGGGTTCTATATCAGTATTGTCATTTGGGGTTCTATATCAGTATTGGCCTCTGTCCTCTGGGGTTCCTATATCAGTATCGTCCTCTGGGGTTCTATATCAGTATTGTCCTCTGGGGTTCTATATCAGTATTGTCCTCTGGGGTTCTATATCAGTATTGTCCTCTGGGGTTCTATATCAGTATCGTCCTCTGGGGTTCCTATATCAGTATTGTCCTCTGGGGTTCTATATCAGTATCGTCCTCTGGGGTTCCTATATCAGTAGTTTCCTCTGGGGTTCCTATATCAGTATCGTCCTCTGGGTTTCCTATATCAGTATCGTCATCTGGGGTTCCTATATCAGTAGTTTCCTCTGGGGTTCTATATCAGTAGTTTCCTCTGGGGTTCCTTTTTCAGTGCCGTGCTCTGTCTGTAGCTGGAGTGTTTGACAGGCACATGTTTGGAGCTACACATGGAAACATTCCTCCCCTACTCCCCAGTCAGCCTAACCCTAACCCGCTGAACACCAGGATGATTTAATGGATGAAGTCATCTTTGAGCAACAAAACATCATGCTTTGTGGCTTGAAAAACCTTTTTCCTCCCCTCTCCTCTCTTCTCCTCCCATCTCCTCTCCTCTCTTCTCCTCCCATCTCCTCTCCTCTCCTCTCTTCTCCTCCCATCTCCTCTCTTCTCCTCCCATCTCCTCTCTTCTCCTCCCATCTCCTCTCTTCTCCTCTCCTCTCTTCTCCTCCCATCTCCTCTCTTCTCCTCTCCTCTCTTCTCCTCCCATCTCCTCTCTTCTCCTCTCCTCTCTTCTCCTCCCATCTCCTCTCTTCTCCTCTCTTCTCCTCCCAGCTCTTGGGCTCCCGAGTAGTGCAGTGGTCTAAGGCACTGCATCTTAGTGCTTCAGGAGTCACTACAGACACCCTGGTTCAAATCCAGGCTGTATCACAACCAGCCGTGATTGGGAGTCCCATAGGGTGGCACACAATTGCCCCAGCATCGCAGTGCTAACTCTGGGTTCGAGCCCAATTGGCCTAGCGTCGTCCGAGTTAGGGATGGTTTGACCGGTAGGGATATCCTTGTCTCATCGCGCACTAGCGACTCCTGTGGTGGGCAGTGGGCGCCAGGTGCACGGTGTTTTCTCCGACACATATGTGCGGCTGGCTTCCGGGTTGGATGCACTCTGTGTTAAGAAGCAGTGCGGCTTGGTCTAAATCCATGTTTCGGAGGACACATGGATTTCGACCTTCGTCTCTCCTGAGCCCGGGAGTTGTAGCGATGAGACAAGATAATCCTCAAAGTACAGCACTTTGAGATATCAGCTGATGTACGAAGGGCTATATAAATAAATTTGATTTGATTTGTCAATTGTCTAAATAATTGATCATATTTAAACGGGACAATAGCGTATTCAATAGAAAGGAAAAACAACGAAGGGTGCGCGCAAACCAGCTTTCCAGCATTCTTCCTCAGGCCACTCATTCTTCAGAAAACAAGCCTGAAACAATGTCTAAAGACTGTTGACATCTAGTGGAAACCATAGGAACTGCAATATGGGTCCTAACCCATTAGATACTCTATAGGCATTCAATTGAAAATACCCACATCAAAAATCACACTTCCTGGATATATTTTCCTCAGGTTTTCGTCTGCCATATTTCTGTTATACTCAGACATTGTTTTAACAGTTTTGGAAACTTTAGAGTGTTTTCTATCCAAATCTACCAATTATATGCATATCCTAGCTTCTGGTCCTGAGTAACAGGCAGTTTACTTTGAGCCCGCTTCTCTTCCAGATGTCGAAATACTTCCCCCAAGCCATAAGAAGTTAACTTCTTGCGTCGAGCAATCCCGTATCCGGGAGCGTAATCATAGCCTCAAGCTCATTACCATAACGCAACGTTAACTATTCATGAAAATCGCAAATGAAATGAAAGAACTATATTCACTCACAAGCTTAGCCTTTTGTTAACAACGCTGTCATCTCAGATTTTCAAAATATGCTTTTCAACCATAGCTACACAAGCATTTGTGTAAGAGTATTGATAGCTAGCATAGCATTAAGCCTAGCATTCAGCTGGCAACATTTTCACAAAAACAAGAAAAGCATTCAAATAAAATAATTTACCTTTGAAGAACTTCGGATGTTTTCAATGAGGAGACTCTGTTAGATAGCAAATGTTCATTTTTTCCAAAAATATTATTTGTGTAGGAGAAATCGCTCCGTTTTGTTCATCACTTTTGGCTAAGAAAAACCCTGAAAATTCAGTCATTACAACGCCAAACTTTTTCCAAATTAACTCCATAATATTGACAGAAACATGGCAAACGTTGTTTAGAATAAATCCTCAAGGTGTTTTTCACATATCTGTTCGATGATAAATAATTTGTGGCAGTTGGGTTTCTCCTCAGAAGCAAATGGAAAAATACACAGCAGCTGGAGATTACGCACAAGCACCTGGTACCTGGTAGATGTAGTGTAAAATGGTCAATCTTCCAATGATATGCCTACAAATACGTCACAATGCTGCAGACACCTTTGGAAAACGACAGAAAGTGTAAGCTCATTCCTGGCCCATTCACAGCCATATAAGGAGACATTGGAACACAGCGCCTTCAAAATCTGGGGCACTTCCTGTTTGAAATTTCATCTTGGTTTCGCCTGTAGCATCAGTTCTGTGGCACTCGCAGACAATATCTTTGCAGTTTTGGAAATGTCAGAGTGTTTTCTTTCCAAAGCTGTCAATTATATGCATAGTCGAGCATCTTTTCGTGACAAAATATCTTGTTTAAAACGGGAACGTTTTTTATCCAAAAATTAAAAGAGCGCCCCCTATATCCAAGAAGTTATTAACTGACTTGCCTAGTTAAATGAATGTTAAACTCTCTAGCTGTTTCTACTAGAAAGGATCTCTCTAGCTGTTTTCAAGTAGACAGGTACTCTCTAGCTGTTTTCAAGTAGACAGGTACTCTCTAGCTGTTTTCAAGTAGACAGGTACTCTCTAGCTGTTTTCTACTAGACAGGAAATCTACCTGTTTTCTATTAGACAGGAACTCTAGCTGTTTTCTATTAGACTGGAACTATCTACCTGTTTTCTACTAGACAGGATCGCTCTATCTGTTTTCAAGTAGACAGGAACTCTCCAGTTGTTTCTATTTGACATGAACTCTCTACCTGTTTTCTACTAGACAGGAACTCTCGACCTGTTTTCAATTAGACAAGAACTCTCTACCTGTTTTCAATTAGACAGGAACTATCTACCTGTTTTCTAAGCCTCAATGTCAGGAGTTATTATGGAACAGCACTAAGCCTCAATGTCAGGAGTTATTATGGAACAGCACTAAGCCTCAATGTCAGGAGTTATTATGGAACAGCACTAAGCCTCAATGTCAGTAATTATGATACAACACTGAGTTCTGTGACTAATAACTGGGCACAGTTGGATGTTTAAGACTCGTGGTTATGATGTGTTGGTGCTTTGATGTGGGGTGAGAGAGAAGTCATTGTGTGATATGGTCTGATATTAAAACTTTAACCTCTAGGGGGTGTGGGACAAATCATTACAAACAGTTACCACCCAAGTAAAGGAGTTACACAAGTTAGAAATAGCAATAAAATGTATCACTTACCTTTGATGATCTTCATATGGTTGCACTCACAAGACTCCCATTTACTCAATAAATGTTAGTTTTGTTCGATAAAGTCCCTCTTTATATCCAAAAACCTCAGTTTTGTTCACTCGTTTTGTTCAGTAATCCACAGGCTCAAAGGCAATCACAACAGCCAGATGAAAAATCCGAAAAGTATCAGTAAAGTTCGTAGAAACATGTCAAACGATGTTTTTAACAATCCTCAGGTTGTTTTTAGTCATAAGTGTTTTCTATCCAAATATTTCAATTATATGCATATCCTAGTTTCTGGGGCCTGAGTAACAGGCAGTTTACTTTGGGCCCGCTTTTCATACGGAGGTGAAAATAGTGCCCCCTACCATAATGGAGTTAAACTGAGTGTGCAAAGCTGTCATCAAGGCAAAGGGTGGCTACTTTGAAGAATCAAAAATGTGTTTAACACTTTTTTGGTTACGACATGGTTCCATATGTGTTATTTCATAGTCTTGATGTATTCACTATTATTCTACAATGTAGAATGCTTGACTGGTACTGTATATGTGTATAAAGTGTGTATATATATATATGTGTGTATAAGCTTTGTAGTTCTTGACACAAACCAGTGAGCTTGGCACCTACTACCATACCTCGTATTTTAAAGTCTCTTTGTTAACAGGTCTAACAGACAGCTGTCAGAGGTGTTTGTCCAGCTGCCGTCCAGGAAAGAGCTGCCAGAGTACTACGAGCTGATCAGAAAACCTGTTGACTTCAAGAAAATCAAGGTACCAAACAACAGATAATACATATTAAACAGGACAGACAGAGGAACCTACCAAGTGTGACAGACTGATTGTGTGCGTGTTTGTTTCTTTCCAGGAGCGTGTGCGGAGCCACAAGTTCAGGAGTGTGTCTGACCTGGAGAAGGATGTGATGCTGCTCTGTCACAACGCTCAGACTTTTAACCTGGAGGGGTCACAGGTCAGTCACCTCTAACCCCTAACCCTGAACTATATTCCTACCCTGTCTGTGTTGTATATCTATGATGTTGCACCTGTCTATATGCTGTAGTTCTATAACATGGAGTGGTTTGTCTATGTGTTGTATATCTATGATAGGTATGTTTATCTATGGTGGGTATTTCCATGTTTTGTATATCTATGATAGGTCTGTCTATGTGTTGTAGATCTATGATGTTGGTATTTTCATTGTGTTGTAGGTCTACAATGTTACCTCTGTCTATGTGTTGTAAATCTATGATGTTATGCCTGTCTATGTGTTGTAGAGCTATGATGGTCTGTATGTCTATGTGCTGTGTATCTAGAATGTTATGTCTGCCTATGTGTTGAAGATCTTTGATGTTGTCTGTCTGTATATCTATCATGTTTTGTCTATGTGTTGTGTATCTATGACTTGGTGTCTATGTGTTATAGATCTATGACATTGTGCCTGTCTATGTGATGTAGATCAAATCAAACTTTATTTGTCACATGTGCTGAATACAACAAGTGTAGACCTTACCGTGAAATGCATTCTTATGGCTTTCGGGTAGAAGCTGTTAAGGAGCCTTTTGGTCCTAGACATGGTGCTCCTGTACCGCTTGCCGTGCGGTAGCAGAGAAAACAGTCTATGTCTTGGGCGACTGGAGTGTCTGACAATTTAAGGGCCTTCCTCTGACACCGCCTACTACATAGGTCCTGGATGGCGGGAAGCTTGGCCCCAGTGATGTACTGGGCCGTACCCTCTATAGCGCCTTACGGTCAGATGCCGAGCAGTTGCCATGCCAAGGTGATGTAACCGGTCAGGATGCTCTCAATTGTGCAGCTGTAGAACTTTTTGAGAATCTGGGGACCCATGCCAAATCTTTTCAGTCTCTTGAGGAGAAAAAGGTTTTGTCGTCACGACTGTCTTGATGTGTTTGGACCATGGTAGTTCGTTGGTGATGTGGACACTAAGGAACTTTGAAACTCTCGACCCGCTCTACTACAGCCGCATTGATGTGAATAGGGGCCTGTTCGGCCTGCCTTTTCCTGTAGTCCACGATCAGCTCCTTTGTCTTGCTCAGACTGAGGGAGAGATTGTTGTCCTGGCACCACACTGCCAGTTCTCTGACCTCCTCCCTGTTGGCTGTCTCATCGTTGTCGGTGATCAGACTGTTGTGTCGTCAGCAAACTTAATGATGGTGTTGGAGTCATGCCTGGCCGTGCAGTCATGAGTGAACAGGGAGTACAGGAGGGGACTAAGTACACACCCTGAGGTGCCCCAGTTTTGAGGATCAGTGTGGTAGACGTGTTGTTACCTACCCTTACCACCTGGGGGCGGCCCGTCAAAGTCGAGGATCCAGTTGCAGAGGGAGGCGTTTCGTCCCAGGGTCCTTAGCTTAGTGATGAGCTTCGTGGCCACTATGGTGTTGAATGCTGAGCTGTAGTCAATTAACAGCATTCTCACATACAGTTGAAGTCAGAAGTTTACGTACACTTAGGTTGGAGTCATTAAAACTTGTTTTTCAACCACTACACAAATTTCTTGTTAACAAACTAGTTTTTCCAAGTTTATTAGGACTTCTACTTTGTGCATGACGCAAGTAATATTTCCAACAATTGTTTGCAGACAGATTATTTCACTAAAATTCACTGTATCACAATTCCAGTGGGTCAGACGTTTACATACACCAAGTTGACTGTGCCTTTAAACAGCTTGGAAAATTCCAGAAAATTATATCATGGCTTTAGTAGCTTCTGATAGGCTAATTGACATCATTTGAGTCAGTAGGAGGTGTACCTGTTGATGTATTTCAAGGCCTACCTTCAAACTCAGTACCTTTTTGCTTGACATCATGGGAAAATCAAAAGAAATCAGCCAAGACCTCAGAAAAAAAATTGTAGACCTCCACAAGTCTGGTTCATCCTTGGGATACTAATTGAGTGTATGTAAACTTCTGACCCACTGGGAATGTTATAAAATAAATAAAAGCTGAAATAAATCAGTCTCTCTACTATATATATATGCCATTTATCAGACGCTTTTATCCAAAGCGACTTACAGTCATGTGTGCATACATTCTACGTATGGGTGGTCCCGGGATCGAACCCACTACCCTGGCGTTACAAGCGCCATGCTCTACCAACTGAGCTACAGAAGGACCACACCTAACCCTAACCCTACTATTATTCTGACATTTCACATTCTTACAATAAAGTGGTGTTCCTAACTGACCTAAGACAGGGAATTTTATGGGGATTAAGGGATTTAAGGGATTAAATGTCAGGAATTGTGAAAAACTGAGTTTAAATGTATTTGGCTAAGGTGTATGTAAACTTCTGACTTCAACTGTAGGTGTTCCTTTCGTCCAGGTGGGAAAGGGCAGTGTGGAGTGCTATTGAGATTGCGTCATCTGTGGATCTGTTGGGGCGGTATGCAAGTTGGTGTGGGTCTAGGGTATTCGGGAGGATGCTGTTGATGTGAGCCATGACCAGCCTTTCAATACACTTCATAGCTACCGATGTGCGTGCTACGGGGCGGTAATCATTTAGGCAGGTTACCTTTGTTTCCTTGGGCACAGGGAATATAGTGGTCTGCTTGAAACATGTAGGTATTAGACTCAGACAGGGAGAGGTTGAAAACGTCAGTGAAGACACTTGCTAGTTGGTCAGCGAATGCTTTGAGTACACGTCCTGGTAATCCATCTGGTCTTGCGGCTTTGTCAATGTTGACCTGTCTAAAGGTCTCGCTCAAATCGGCTACCGAGAGCGTTATCACACAGTCATCCAGAACAGCTGGTGCTCTCGTGCATGCTTCAGTGTTGCTTGCTTCAAAGCGTGCATAAAAGGCATTTAGCTCATCTGGTAGGCTCACGTCACTGGGCAGCTTGCATCTGGGTTTCCGTAATAGTATCTATAATGTTATGCCTGTCTGTGTCGTAGATCTGTTGTCTGTTTTATGTGAAAATAGGTATTGGTCTAAAGCTGAAAAGGAAAGGAAATTCATATGAGCACCATAATGCCTAATTTACCCATGCACTACCATGGTTTTCCAGAACACAGCTTTGACCTACTACTAGGGATGCACGATATATCGGTGAACAAATCGGAATCGGCCGATATTAGCTAAAAATGCCCACATCGGTGTCTAGTTTAAGCCAATGTTAAAAACCTATGTCAAAGCTGCTGTGCGTACCTATATAACGTGCTCGATCCACACAGCAGACATTGTGACGTAATTACGCCACGTATAAATTTTGCGCTACACGTGCAATACAGCATTCCTAACCTAGTCCACAATGTCTGCTGTGTGCATTGAGCATTCAACAAGTTGAGCAGACATTTGAAAGAGTATGAAAATTTAAGCGAGACAACTCAAACGGCGATATACATTAAAGCCAAGATAATGGAATTCATTGCCCTTGACAAGCAACCATTCTCTGTCGTGGATGATGTTGGCTTTCGCCAACTGGTTGATCACCAGTACACACTATCAACCTCGCTATTTTTCAGATGTTTCCCTACCAGAGTTACACAGTAGCAGCGTCACTGCTATTAGCTTCACGACATACATACTATGGAACGCCGTTTGGGTCTTTGCGTGTCAAAAAGATACAGTAGCGCTGTCAAAGCTGTACAAAAATGTCTGCAAACAAGCAAACACCGGCCACGAACGATGTGTTTACAACACTATGTTGGTAATAAAGCATCATTTGTTCGACCGCAACTTCTGGGGTAGCTAGCTTTAGCTTGGTGCCTAGCTAGCATCAATACAACCAGCCTGAAAACTATGACCAGTAGAAACTGCAGTCATTTTCATTATTCTTAGCAATGATTTAGGAATCCTTGAGTATTAGCTAGGTTGCCACTTGTTGTTCGACTATTGATATTGAACTTCAGTTCATGAAAATAAATAGCTAGTCAGCTACTTAACCCTGTTGCCCAAAGTTAACGTTATAAGCAGCCAGCTAGCTTCATCTGGCTAGTGAGGCTCGACCGGACGGGGTTATGTGATGTGAAGCTAGCCACAATAAGGATTAACCTCTTGGTACTAGGGCAGTATTTTCATTTTTGGGGAAAAACGTTCCCGTTTTAAACGGGATATTTTGTCAGGAAAAGATGCTAGAACATGCATATAATTGACAGCTTTGGATAGAAAACACTCTAACGTTTCCAAAACTGTAAAGATATTGTCTGTGAGTATAACAGAACTGATGTTGCAGGCGAAAGCCTGAGAAAAATCCAATCTGGAAGTGCCCCAGGTTTTGAAAGCGCTGCGTTCCAATGACTCCCTTATTCAGCTCTAAATGTGCCATCAACGACCTTACGCTTTCTACGTATTCGCCAAGGTGTCTACAGCATTGTGACGTAGTTTTACGCATTTCTGTTGAAGAATAGCCGTAGGCGGCCACATTACGTAAGTGGTCACATAGTGGCTCCGAGAGAGATTCTCGTGTAAAATACAGAGGTAGCCATTACTCCAATCGGTCCTCCTGAAAAACGAATTGTCCCAACGGATATATTATCGAATAGATATTAGAAAAACACCTTGAGGATTGATTATAAACAACGTTTGCCATGTTTCTGTCGATATTATGGAGCTAATTTGGAATGTTTTTCGGCGTTGTGGTGAGTGAAAACATCGTGAGTGAAAACATCCGAAGTTCATCAAAGGTAAACTATTTAATTTGATTGCTTTTCTGACAAGGTTGCCTGCTGCTAGCAAGGCATAATGCTATGCTAGGCTATGATAAACTTACACAAATGCTTGTTTAGCGTTGGCTGTAAAGCATATTTTGAAAATCTGAGATGACAGGGTGATTAACAAAAGGCTAATAATATATTTCACTTGTGATTTTCATGAATAGGAATATTTTTTAGGAAGATTTATGTCCGTTGCGTTATGCTAATTAGTGTCAGGCGATGATTACGTTCCCGGATCCACAAGAAGTTTTAAGCACAATAGTGAAATTTGCGGTTTGCCTTCAAAATAAAAGTATGTCATTGATAGTGATGCAAATTAATTCAAATAGTAGAATTATGCCATACTTTTATTTTGAAGGCTAACCGCAAAGTCCACTATTGTCGCTAATCCTTATTGTGGCTAGCTTCACATAAATGGGTCCGACCACCATTTTTTTTTGTTTTTAAATATTTTTTTTACCTTTATTTTACTAGGCAAGTCAGTTAAGAACAAATTCTTATTTTCAATGACGGCCTAGGAACAGTGGGTTAACTGCCTTTTCAGGGGCAGAACGACAGATTTGTACCTTGTCAGCTCGGGGATTCGAACTTGCAACCTTTCAGTTACTAGTCCAACACTCTAACCACTAGGCTACCCTGCCGCCCCTTATTAATCAAATAAGAACTTCTTTTTTATAACTCTGATATTTGGATGAAAATATGTTAGCATTGTAGCATTGTAGCATTGTAGCATTGTCAGAAATGCTACAAAAAGGTTGGACATTGTTGGTTCTTAATGGACGGCAATGTGCACGTGAGAGCAATAAATTGTGAATTTTATTTTAAAAAACTGTTGCACCTAGAAGCGTATTCAGTCCAAATGAATCTAAATGTAATTGTCACAATATGGATGCTGTAGCCTCGTTTTAATATGAAGTCTAGAATTTGAGCTAGGTTTGGGCAAGACATTGATTGTCTGACGACCCTAATGCTAACGACCCTGTCAACAATCCGGTATGTGGTTCTTGGTAACGGCCGGACGGATCATGACGACAGGCAGGGAGTGTGTTGTGTACCTCCAATCAAGTTGATTTGCGAACTTTCATCGACATTGGTGTTACATTGACTTAGATATGATAGTTGTGAGATTTCAATTTAACATTGTGCTTCAACCAATCCCATACTATAATGTCTGTCTGTGTTGTAGAGCTATGACATGATGTCTGTCTGTGTTGTAGATCTATAACGTGGTGTCTGTGTTGTAGACCTATGATGTTAATCCTGTCTATGTGTTGTAGATCTATAACGTGGTGTGTCTGTTGTAGACCTATGATGTTGTGTCTATGTGTTGTAGATCTATAACGTGGTGTGTCTGTTGTAGATCTATGATGTTATGTCTGGTGTAGATCTATGATGTTGTGTCTATGTGTTGTAGATCTATAACGTGGTGTGTCTGTTGTAGACCTATGATGTTAATCCTGTCTATGTGCTGTAGATCTATGAGGACTCCATCGTGCTCCAGTCTGTGTTTAAGAGTGCCAGACAGAGAATCGTAAAGGAGGAGGAGAGTGAAGAGGACAGCGATGATGACGATGATGATGATGATGATGATGATGAGGAAGAGTCGGAGGCAGAGTGTAAGATAAAGGATTCTCTCTTTCTCTCCCTCTCCCCTCCCTGTCTCTTGACAATAAATCATATATAATGTAATGTAAAATCAATGCAAGGTACTCAACTCATCCAACTGAAAAATATACCTACTGTATCTCTGTGGATGTGTACTTGACTTGTCTGTCATGTTGTCCTCGAGAGCTCAGTTGGTAGAGCATGGCTCTTGCAATGCCAGGATAGTGGGTTTGATTCCCTGGACCACCCATACAGCACCAGTCAACAGTTAGGACACACCTACTCATTCCAGGGTTTTTCTTTATTTTTTCTATTTTCTACATTGTAGAATGATAGTAAGACATCAAAACAATGAAATAACACATGGGATCATGTAGTAACCAAAAAAGTGTTAAACAAATCAAAATATATTTTATATTTGAGATTCTTCAAAGTAGCCACCCTTTGCCTTGATGACAGCTTTGCACACTCTTGGCATTCTCTCAACCAGCCACCTGGAATGCATTTCAAGTAACGTGTGCCTTGTTAATTTGTGGAATTTCTTTTCTTCTTAATGTGTTTGAGCCAATCAGTTGTGTTGTGACAAGGTTTTTAAAAATATTTATTTGTATTATTTCTTTAAACAGGGATACACATTGAGATTAAAAATCAATTTTACAAGTGAGCCCTGTATACATGACAATAAAAACAGAATAATAAAACATACACGTGTATAAAACAATATAATGCAGCACACAATAACAAAATAAACACATTTAATAAAAGCAATCTCATTCAACAGCACATCTAACTGCAGTGAACTCTGCAGATTGTTCCACAAATTAGGGGCAAAAACACCGATTTTCCCAAATCTTTGTGGACTGAAGGGATCTCTATTGTTATCCATTCCTGAGAACGGGTTTGGTAACTTATGATTCTTAAATGAATAAATTAAGTTACGTATGGAGGGAGTTTCTGTCGGGTTGCTTTGTAAATAAAGCAAAGGGAATGCAGCGCTCTTCTTACAGATCGAGAGGTCCATCCCACATTTATATACAGACTACAATGTCCTAAAATGGTCCCTGTGATAAAACGTATTGCTGAATGGTAGACTGTGTCCAAGGGTCTTAAAACAGGTTGCCCCATGCATGTAAACAGTATCACCAAAATCCAAAACAGGGAGAAGCGTTGTTTGAACAATCTTTCTCCTATTTTCAATACGGAGGCATGATTTATTCAGATGTAAAAAAAAAAAAAAAACAATCTAGGATCTTAGCTTCTTAGTCAGATGTTCTATATGCGTTAGGAAGGACAACTTGTCATCAACCCAGACACTCATGGAACTTATATTCAGAAACCAGCTCAATTTGGGCTCCATTTGTAGGGCAAATATGCAAGTCCTCAGGATCAACATTTCATGACCTAGAGAACAGCAGGAGCTTGGTTATACTTATATTTAACACTAATTTAAGATCTGTAAGTGATTTCAGAACTGGATCAAAGTCATGCTGAAGTTCACGAATAGCCTGCTGCACCGAGGTGGCACAGGAACACAAAACTGTGTCGTCTGCATAGAGATGAATATTACAAGTATTAACAGTGTTTCCTATGTCATTAATATACAAAGTGAACAATAATGGACCCAAAGAAGAACCCTGAGGAACACATTTTTGAATCTCAAGAAATTCAGATTAAACCCCATCTATCAAGATGACCTGAGTTCTGTCGCTAAGATAATTCAGATTTAAACCCATCTATCAAGATGGCCTGAGTTATGTCACTGAGATAATTCAGATTTAACCCCTCGGTTTTTCGGATGACTGCCTTGCCTGGTTCACCAATTACTTTGCAGACAGAGTTCAGTGTGTCAAATCGGAGGGCATGCTGTCCGGTCCTCTGGCAGTCTCTATGGGGGTGCCACAGGGTTCAATTCTCGGGCCGACTCTTTTCTCTGTATATATCAATGATGTTGGTCTTGCTGCGGGCGATTCCCTGATCCACCTCTACGCAGACGACACCATTCTATATACTTTCGGCCCGTCATTGGACACTGTGCTATCTAACCTCCAAACGAGCTTCAATGCCATACAACACTCCTTCCGTGGCTTCTAACTGCTCTTAAACACTAGTAAAACCAAATGCATGATTTTCAACCGATCGCTACCTGCACCCGCATGCCCGACTAGCATCACCACACTGGATGGTTCCGACCTTGAATATGTGGACACCTATAAGTACCTAGGTGTCTGGCTAGACTGCAAACTCTCCTTCCAGACCCATATCAAACATCTCCAATCGAAAATCAAATCAAGAGTCGGCTTTCTATTCCGCAACAAAGCCTCCTTCACTCACGCTGCCAAGCTTACCCTAGTAAAACTGACTATCCTACCGATCCTCGACTTCGGCGATGTCATCTACAAAATCGCTTCCAACACTCTACTCAGCAAACTGGATGCAGTTTATCACAGTGCCATCCGTTTTGTCACTAAAGCACCTTATACTACCCACCACTGCGACTTGTATGCTCTAGTCGGCTGGCCCTCGCTACATATTCGTCGCCAGACCCTCTGGCTCCAGGTCATCTACAAGGCCATGCTAGGTAAAGCTCCGCCTTATCTCAGTTCACTGGTCACGATGGCTACACCCATCCGTAGCACGCGCTCCAGCAGGTGTATCTCACTGATCATCCCTAAAGCCAACACCTCATTCGGCCGCTTTTCGTTCCAGTACTCTGCTACCTGTGACTGGAACGAATTGCAAAAATCGCTGAAGTTGGAGACTTTTATCTCCCTCACCAACTTCAAACATCAGCTATCTGAGCAGCTAACCGATCGCTGCAGCTGTACATAACCTATTGGTAAATAGCCCACCCATTTTCACCTACCTCATCCCCACAGTTTTTATTTATTTACTTTTCTGCTCTTTTGCACACCAATATCTCTACCTGTACATGATCATTTATCACTCCAGTGTTAATCTGCAATATTGTAATTATTCGCCTACCTCCTCATGCCTTTTGCACACAACTCTGTGTTGTCTGTTCACACTGCTATGCTTTATCTTGGCCAGGTCGCAGTTGCAAAAGAGAACTTGTTCTCAACTAGCCTACCTGGTTAAATAAAGGTGAAATAAAAATAAAAAAAATAAATCTATCAAGATGACCTGAGTTCTGTCACTGAGATAATTCTGATTATTCATCCTAATGGAGTGATAGATGTCCAGATCATTTGTATCCCCACCCTAATGGAGTGATAGATGTCTACATCATTTGTATCCCCACCTTCACTGTCATTCTACAATGTAGAAAATAGTACGAATAAAGAACAACCCTTGAAATAGTAGGTGTGTCCAAACTTTTGACTGGTACTGTAGTAAAAATGTATGCACACATGACTGTAAGTCACTTTGGATAGAAGTGTCTGCTAAGTGGCATCTGTAGTAAACACTCTGCTGTCTCACTACCATCTATTGTCTGTAGTGAATACTCTGCTGTCTCACTACCATCTATTGTCTGTAGTGAATACTCTGCTGTCTCACTACCATCTATTGTCTGTAGTGAATACTCTGCTGTCTCACTACCATCTATTGTCTGTAGTGAATACTCTGCTGTCTCACTACCATCGATTGTCTGTAGTGAATACTCTGCTGTCTCACTACCATCTATTGTCTGTAGTGAACACTCTGCTGTCTCACTACCATCTATTGTCTGTAGTGAATACTCTGCTGTCTCACTACCATCTATTGTCTGTAGTGAATACTCTGCTGTCTCACTACCATCTATTGTCTGTAGTGAATACTCTGCTGTCTCATTACCATCTATTGTCTGTAGTGAATACTCTGCTGTCTCACTACCATCTATTGTCTGTAGTGAATACTCTGCTGTCTCATTACCATCTATTGTCTTTAGTGATCACTCTGCTGTCTCACTACCATCTATTGTCTGTAGTGAATACTCTGCTGTCTCACTACCATCTATTGTCTGTAGTGAATACTCTGCTGTCTCACTACCATCTATTGTCTGTAGTGAATACTCTGCTGTCTCACTACCATCTATTGTCTGTAGTGAATACTCTGCTGTCTCACTACCATCTATTGTCTGTAGTGAATACTCTGCTGTCTCACTACCATCTATTGTCTGTAGTGAATACTCTGCTGTCTCACTACCATCTATTGTCTGTAGTGAATACTCTGCTGTCTCACTACCATCTATTGTCTGTAGTGAATACTCTCCTGTCTCACTACCATCTATTGTCTGTAGTGAATACTCTGCTGTCTCACTACCATCTATTGTCTGTAGTGAATACTCTCCTGTCTCACTACCATCTATTGTCTGTAGTGAATACTCTGCTGTCTCACTACCATCTATTGTCTGTAGTGAATACTCTGCTGTCTCACTACCATCTATTGTCTGTAGTGAATACTGTGCTGTCTCACTACCATCTATTGTCTGTAGTGAATACTCTGCTGTCTCACTACCATCTATTGTCTGTAGTGAATACTCTGCTGTCTCACTACCATCTATTGTCTGTAGTGAATACTCTGCTGTCTCACTACCATCTATTGTCTGTAGTGAATACTCTGCTGTCTCACTACCATCTATTGTCTGTAGTGAATACTCTGCTGTCTCACTACCATCTATTGTCTGTAGTGAATACTCTGCTGTCTCATTACCATCTATTGTCTGTAGTGAACACTCTGCTGTCTCACTACCATCTATTGTCTGTAGTGAATACTCTGCTGTCTCACTACCATCTATTGTCTGTAGTGAATACTCTGCTGTCTCATTACCATCTATTGTCTGTAGTGAATACTCTGCTGTCTCACTACCATCTATTGTCTGTAGTGAATACTCTGCTGTCTCATTACCATCTATTGTCTGTAGTGAATACTCTGCTGTCTCACTACCATCTATTGTCTGTAGTGAATACTCTGCTGTCTCACTACCATCTATTGTCTGTAGTGAATACTCTGCTGTCTCACTACCATCTATTGTCTGTAGTGAATACTCTGCTGTCTCACTACCATCTATTGTCTGTAGTGAATACTCTGCTGTCTCACTACCATCTATTGTCTGTAGTGAATACTCTGCTGTCTCACTACCATCTATTGTCTTGTAGTGAATACTCTGCTGTCTCACTACCATCTATTGTCTGTAGTGAATACTCTGCTGTCTCACTACCATCTATTGTCTGTAGTGAATACTCTGCTGTCTCACTACCATCTATTGTCTGTAGTGAATACTCTGCTGTCTCACTACCATCTATTGTCTGTAGTGAATACTCTGCTGTCTCACTACCATCTATTGTCTGTAGTGAATACTCTGCTGTCTCATTACCATCTATTGTCTGTAGTGAATACTCTGCTGTCTCACTACCATCTATTGTCTGTAGTGAATACTCTGCTGTCTCATTACCATCTATTGTCTGTAGTGAATACTCTGCTGTCTCACTACCATATATACTCTAGTCTATTCCGTAGACTTTATTATACTGTACCTATTTAATTAGGTTTCTCTCTCCTCGTCCCTCTCTCTCTCCTCATCCCTCTCTCTCTCCTCATGAGTGTGTTTATTAAGAAGTGCATCAGAGATTTCATACCCACTGTGACTATTAAAACCTACCCTAACCAGAAACCGTGAATGGATGGTGGCATTCGCACAAAACTGAAAGCGCGAACCACCACATTTAACCATGGAAAGAGATCTGGAAATATAGCTGAATTTAAACAGTGTAGTTATTCCCTCCACAAGGTAATCAAACAAGCAAAATGCCGGTACAGGTACAAGGTGGAGTCGCAATTCAACGGCTCAAATACGAGACGTATGTTTATTTTTTTATTTTACCTTTAGGCAAGTCAGTTAAGAACAAATTCTTATTTTCAATGACGGCCTAGGAACAGTGGGTTAACTGCCTGTTCAGGGGCAGAACGACAGATTTGTACCTTGTCAGCTCGGGGTTTTGAACTTGCAACCTTCTGGTTACTAGTCCAACGCTCTAACCACTAGGCTACCCTGCCGCCCCAATGCGGCAGGGTCTACAGGAAATCACGGACTACAAAAACAGCCACTTCACAGACACCGACGTGACACTTCCGACACACTAAACAACTTCTTTGCCCGCTTTAAGGATAATACAGTGCAACTGTCGAAGCTCGCTAACAAAGACTGCTGGAAAGTTGTCCAGGAGAGATTGTATTGTTTGGCTACTGGTAGATGTCTGTACTGTTCACACGCCATCTACAGGCCTGTTTAGTACCATGTCTTTTATTGGGCCGTAATGCTTTCTCTCTCTCTCCTCATCCCCCTTTTTCCTCATACCTCTCTCTCTCTCTCTCTCCTCCCCCTTTTTCCTCATCCCTCTCTCTCTCTCTCTCTCTCCTCATCCCCCTTTTTCCTCATCCCTCTCTCTCCTCACACCCCTCTCTCCTCATCTCTCTTTCTTTCACCCCCCTCTCTCCTCTCATCCTCATCTCTTTCTTTCACCCCCCCTCTCTCTTCTCATCTCTCTCTTTCTTTCACCCCCTCTCTCTCCTCATCTCTCTCTTTCTTTCACCCCCCTCTCTCTCCTCATCTCTCTCTTTCTTTCACCCCCTCTCTCTTTCATCATCTCTCTTTCTTTCACCCCCCTCTCTCTCCTCATCTCTCTCTTTCTTTCACCCCCTCTCTCCTCACACCCCTCTCTCTCTCGTCTCTCTCTTTTCAAATTCAATTACATTTAAGAGCTTTATTGGCATGGGAAACATATGTTAACATTTCCAAAGCAAGTGAAGTAGATAATAAAAAAAGAGTTGTATTTTAATTGTGTTTGTTCTTCACTGGCTGCTTCTTTTCTTGTGGCAGCAGGTCACAAATCTTGCTGCTGTGATGGCACACTGTTGATCTCTCTCCCTCTCGCTCTCCTCAACCCTCTCTCTCTCTCTCTCCTCATCCCCCTCTCTCTCTCTCTCCTCATCCCCCTGTCTCTCCCTCTCCTCATTCCTCTCTATCCTTCTCTCTCCTCATCTCTCTCTCTCTCCTCATCCCTCTTGCTCTCTCTTCTCATACCCCTTTCTCCTCATCCCCCTTTTTCCTCATCCCTCTCTCTCTCCTCACACCCCTCTCTCCTCATCTCTCTCTTTCTTTCACCCCCTCTCTCTCCTCATCTCTCTCTTTCTTTCACCCCCCCCCCCTCTCTCTTCTCATCTCTCTCTTTCTTTCACCCCCCTCTCTCTCCTCATCTCTCTCTTTCTTTCACCCCCTCTCTCTCCTCATCTCTCTCTTTCTTTCACCCCCTCTCTCTTCTCATCTCTCTCTTTCTTTCACCCCCCCTCTCTCTCCTCATCTCTCTCTTTCTTTCACCCCCCCTCTCTCCTCACACCCCTCTCTCTCCTCGTCTCTCTCTTTTCAAATTCAATTACATTTAAGAGCTTTATTGGCATGGGAAACATATGTTAACATTTCCAAAGCAAGTGAAGTAGATAATAAAAAAAGAGTTGTATTTTAATTGTGTTTGTTCTTCACTGGCTGCTTCTTTTCTTGTGGCAGCAGGTCACAAATCTTGCTGCTGTGATGGCACACTGTTGATCTCTCTCTCTCTCGCTCTCCTCAACCCTCTCTCTCTCTCTCTCCTCATCCCCCTCTCTCTCTCTCTCCTCATCCCCCTGTCTCTCCCTCTCCTCATTCCTCTCTATCCTTCTCTCTCCTCATCTCTCTCTCTCTCCTCATCCCTCTTGCTCTCTCTTCTCATCTCTCTCTCCTCATCCCTCTTGCTCTCTCTCCTCATCCCTCATCCCTCTCTCTCCTCATCCCTCCCTCTCTCTCCTCATCCCTCTTGCTCTCTCACCTCATCCCTCTCTCTCTCCTCATCCCTCTGTCTCTCCTCTGCAGCTAATTCAGTGAGGGTGAAGATAATGCTAGGTAAGGACGGTGGCGGTAGCAGCATCGGAGCCCGTCACCATAACAAGGACAAAGGCAAGAAGAGACTGAGTCGCTCCAAGGCCAAACCCGTCATCAGTGACGATGACAGCGACGAAGATCAGGATGACAACGTAAGTCAGCATGACAACCTGCTGGGTTTCAGGGATGTTTTCAGACTAACAGGGTAAAGGTGTTTGACCTGCTGTTTTCTTATGATGCTATCTCTCTCCATGTCTCTTTCTCTCTCTCTCTTTCCCTCTTACCATGCTTCTCTCTCTCCATATGTCTCTCTCTTTCTCTCAATTTAATTCAAGGGCATGGGAAACAAACTCAGCAAAAGGACCCTGTCTTTCAAAGATAATTCGTAAAACTCAAAATAACTTCACAGATCTTAATTGTAAAGGGTTTAAACACTGTTTCCCATGCTTGTTCAATGAACCATAAACAATTAATGAACATGCACCTGTGGAACCGTCGTTAAGACATTAACAGCTTACAGACGGTAGGCAATTAAGGTCACAGTTATGAAAAGTTAGGACACTAAAGAGTCCTTTCTACTGACTCTGAAAAACACCAACGTTCACGCTCCTCTGCGTGAACGTTCCGTAGGCATGCTGCAAGGAGGCATGAGGACTGCAGATGTGGCCAAGACAATAAATTGCAATGTCCGTACTGTGAGACGCCTAAGATAGCGCTACAGGGAGACAGGACGGACAGCTGATCGTCCTCGCAGTGGCAGACCACGTGAAACAACACCTGCACAGGATCGGTACATCCGAACATCACACCTGCGGGACACCGAGTTATACCCAGGAACGCACAATCCCTGCATCAGTGCTCAGACTGTCCTCAATAGGCTGAGAGAGACTGGCATGGCCAGCGAAAAGCCTGGATCTCAATCCCAGCACGTCTGGGAACTGTTGAATCGGAGGGTGAGGGCTTGGGCCATTCCCCCCAAGAGTGGGATAACATCTCACAGGAAAAACTGGCAAATCTGGTGCAGTCCATGGGGAGGAGATGCACTTCAGTACTTAATGCAGCTGGTGGCCACACCACATACTGTCTGTTACTTTTGATTTTGCCCCCCCTTTGTTCAGGGATACATTACATTTCTGTTAGTCACATGTCTGTGGAACTTGTTCAGTTTATGTCTCAGTTGTTGAATATTGTTATGTTCATTAAAATATTTACACATGTTTGCTGAAAATAAACCCAGTTGACAGTGAGAGGATGTTCCTTTTTTTGCTGAGTTTATATTAACATTGACGAAGCAAGTGAGGTAGATAATAAACAAAAGTGAAATAAACAATACAAATTATCAGTAAACATTACACTCTCAGAAGACTCTCAATGTCTCTCTTTCCCACTCTCCATCTCTCTCCATGTCTCTGTCTCTCTCTCCATCCCCATGTTTCTCTCTCTCTCCATGTCTCTCTCCATCCCCATGTTTCTCTCTCTCTCCATGTCTCTCTCCATCCCCATGTTTCTATCTCTCTCCATGTCTCTCTCCATCCCCATGTTTCTATCTCTCTCCATGTCTCTCTCCATCCCCATGTTTCTATCTCTCTCCATGTCTCTCTCCATCCCCATGTTTCTATGTCTCTCCATCCCCATGTTTCTATCTCTCTCCATGTCTCTCTCCATCCCCATGTTTCTATCTCTCTCCATGTCTCTCTCCATCCCCATGTTTCTATGTCTCTCCATGTCTCTCTCCATCCCCATGTTTCTATCTCTCTCCATGTCTCTCTCCATCCCCATGTTTCTATGTCTCTCCATGTCTCTCTCCATCCCCATGTTTCTCTCTCTCCATGTCTCTCTCCATCCCCATGTTTCTCTCTCTCTCCATGTCTCTCTCCATCCCCATGTTTCTCTCTCTCTCCATGTCTCTCTCCATCCCCATGTTTCTCTCTCTCCATGTCTCTCTCCATCCCCATGTTTCTATCTCTCTCCATGTCTCTCTCCATCCCCATGTTTCTATGTCTCTCCATCCCCATGTTTCTCTCTCTCTCCATGTCTCTCTCCATCCCCATGTTTCTCTCTCTCTCCATGTCTCTCTCCATCCCCATGTTTCTCTCTCTCCATCCCCATGTCTCTCTCTCATCCCCATGTTTCTCTCTCTCCATGTCTCTCTCCATCCCCATGTTTCTCTCTCTCCATGTCTCTCTCCATCCCCATGTTTCTCTCTCTCTCATCCCCATGTCTCTCTCTCCATCCCCATGTTTCTATCTCTCTCCATGTCTCTCTCTCCATGTCTCTCTCCATCCCCATGTTTCTCTCTCTGCATGTCTCTCTCCATCCCCATGTTTCTCTCTCTCTCCATGTCTCTCTCCATCCCCATGTTTCTCTCTCCATGTCTCTCTCCATCCCCATGTTTCTCTCTCTCCATGTCTCTCTCCATCCCCATGTTTCTCTCTCTCCATGTCTCTCTCCATCCCCATGTTTCTATGTCTCTCCATCCCCATGTTTCTATCTCTCTCCATCCCCATGTTTCTATCTCTCTCCATGTCTCTCTCCATCCCCATGTTTCTCTCTCTCTCCATGTCTCTCTCCATCCCCATGTTTCTATCTCTCTCCATGTCTCTCTCCATCCCCATGTTTCTCTCTCTCTCCATGTCTCTCCATCCCCATGTTTCTCTCTCTCTCCATCTCTCTCCATGTCTCTCTCCATCCCCATGTTTTCTCTCTCTCCATCCCCATGTTTCTCTCTCTCTCCATCCCCATGTTTCTCTCTCCATCCCCATGTTTCTCTCTCTCTCATCCCCATGTTTCTATCTCTCTCATCCCCATGTTTCTCTCTCATCTCCATGTTTCTATCTCTCTCCATGTCTCTCTCCATCCCCATGTTTCTATCTCTCTCCATGTCTCTCTCCATCCCCATGTTTCTCTCTCTCTCCATGTCTCTCTCCATCCCCATGTTTCTCCATGTCTCTCTCATCCCCATGTTTCTCTCTCTCTCCATCCCCATGTTTCTCTCTCTCTCCATGTCTCTCTCCATCCCCATGTTTCTATCTCTCTCCATGTCCTCTCCATCCCCATGTTTCTCTCTCTCTCCATGTCTCTCTCCATCCCCATGTTTCTCTCTCTCCCCCATGTCTCTCTCTCCATCCCCATGTCTTCATGTCTCTCTCCATCCCCATGTTTCTATCTCTCTCCATGTCTCTCTCCATCCCCATGTTTCTCTCTCTCCATGTCTCTCCTCCATCCCCATGTTTCTCTCTCTCCATGTCTCTCTCCATCCCCATGTTTCTATCTCTCTCCATGTCTCTCTCCATCCCCATGTTTCTATCTCTCTCCATGTCTCTCCATCCCCATGTTTCTCTCTCTCCATGTCTCTCTCCATCCCCATGTTTCTATCTCTCCATGTCTCTCCATCCCCATGTTTTTCTCTCTCCATGTCTCTCCATCCCCATGTTTCTCTCTCTCCATGTCTCTCTCTCCATCCCCATGTTTCTATCTCTGTATCCATGTCTCTCTCCATCCCCATGTTTCTATCTCTCCATGTCTCTCTCCATCCCCATGTTTCTATCTCTCTCCATGTCTCTCTCCATCCCCATGTTTCTCTCTCTCTCCATGTCTCTCTCCATCCCCATGTTTCTATCTCTCCATGTCTCTCTCCATCCCCATGTTTCTCTCTGTATCCATGTCTCTCTCCATCCCCATGTTTCTATCTCTCTCCATGTCTCTCTCCATCCCCATGTTTCTCTCTCTCTCCATGTCTCTCCATCCCCATGTTTCTCTCTCTCCATGTCTCTCTCCATCCCCATGTTTCTATCTCTCTCTATGTCTCTCTCCATCCCCATGTTTCTATCTCTCTCCATGTCTCTCTCCATCCCCATGTTTCTATCTCTCTCCATGTCTCTCTCCATCCCCATGTTTTATCTCTCTCCATGTCTCTCCATCCATCCCCATGTTTATCTCTCTCCATGTCTCTCCATCCCCATGTTTCTATCTCTCTCCATGTCTCTCCATCCCCATGTTTATCTCTCCATGTCTTTCCATCCCCATGTTTCTCTCTCCATGTCTCTCTCCATCCCCATGTTTCTCTCTCTCCATGTCTCTCTCCATCCCCATGTTTCTCTCTCTCTCCATGTCTCTCTCCATCCCCATGTTTCTATCTTCTCCATGTCTCTCTCCATCCCCATGTTTCTATCTCCTCTCCATGTCTCTCTCTCCATCCCCATGTTTCTCTCTCTCCATGTCTCTCCATCCCCATGTTTCTATCTCTCTCCATGTCTCTCCATCCCCATGTTTCTCTCTCTCTCCATGTTTCTATCTCTCTCCATGTCTCTCTCCATCCCCATGTTTTCTCTCTCCATGTCTCTCTCCATCCCCATGTTTCTCTCTCTCCATGTCTCTCTCCATCCCCATGTTTCTATCTCTCTCCATGTCTCTCTCCATCCCCATGTTTCTATCTCTCTCCATGTCTCTCTCCATCCCCATGTTTCTATCTCTCCATGTCTCTCTCCATCCCCATGTTTCTATCTCTCTCCATGTCTCTCTCCATCCCCATGTTTCTCTCTCTCTCCATGTCTCTCTCCATCCCCATGTTTCTCTCTCCATGTCTCTCCATCCCCATGTTTCTCTCTCCATGTCTCTCTCCATCCCCATGTTTCTATCTCCATGTCTCTCTCCATCTCTCTCTCCATCCCCATGTTTCTATCTCCATGTCTCTCTCCATCCCCATGTTTCTGTCTCTCTCCATGTCTCTCTCCATCCCCATGTTTCTGTCTCTCTCCATCCCCATGTTTCTCTCTCTCTCCATCCCCATGTTTTCTCTCTCTCCATGTCTCTCTCCATCCCCATGTTTCTCTCTCTCCATGTCTCTCTCCATCCCCATGTTTCTCTCTCTCTCCATGTCTCTCTCCATCCCCATGTTTCTATCTCTCTCCATGTCTCTCTCCATCCCCATGTTTCTCTCTCTCTCCATCCCCATGTTTCTCTCTCTCTCCATGTCTCTCTCCATCCCCATGTTTCTCTCTCTCCATGTCTCTCTCCATCCCCATGTTTCTCTCTCTCCATGTCTCTCTCCATCCCCATGTTTCTCTCTCTGCATGTCTCTCCATCCCCATGTTTCTATCTCTCTCCATGTCTCTCTCCATCCCCATGTTTCTATCTCTCTCCATGTCTCTCTCCATCCCCATGTTTCTCTCTCTCCATGTCTCTCCATCCCCATGTTTCTATCTCTCTCCATGTCTCTCTCCATCCCCATGTTTTCTCTCTCCATCCCCATGTTTCTATCTCTCTCCATGTCTCTCTCCATCCCCATGTTTCTCTCTCTCCATGTCTCTCTCCATCCCCATGTTTCTCTCTCTCCATGTCTCTCTCCATCCCCATGTTTCTCTCTGTATCCATGTCTCTCTCCATCCCATGTTTCTATCTCTCTCCATGTCTCTCTCCATCCCCATGTTTCTATCTCTCTCCATGTCTCTCTCCATCCCCATGTTTCTATCTCTCTCCATGTCTCTCTCCATCCCCATGTTTCTCTCTCCATGTCTCTCCATCCCCATGTTTCTTTCTCTCTCCATGTCTCTCTCCATCCCCATGTTTCTATCTCTCTCCATGTCTCTCTCCATCCCCATGTTTCTCTCTCTCTCCATCCCCATGTTTCTATCTCTCTCCATGTCTCTCTCCATCCCCATGATTCTCTCTCTCCATGTCTCTCTCCATCCCCATGTTTCTCTCTCTCTCCATCCCCATGTTTCTCTCTCTCTCCATCCCCATGTTTTTCTCTCTCTCCATGTCTCGCTCCATCCCCATGTTTCTATCTCTCTCCATGTCTCTCTCCATCCCCATGTTTCTATCTCTCTCCATGTCTCTCTCCATCCCCATGTTTCTATCTCTCCATGTCTCTCTCAATCCCCATGTTTCTCTCTCTTTCCATGTCTCTCTCAATCCCCATGTTTCTCTCTCTTTCCAGTCTCTCTCCATCCCCATGTTTCTATCTCTCTCCATGTCTCTCTCCATCCCCATGTTTCTCTCTCTTTCCATGTCTCTCCATCCCCATGTTTCTATCTCTCCATGTCTCTCCATCCCCATGTTTCTATCTCTCCATGTCTCTCCATCCATGTTGAACTCTCTCTGTATCCATGTTCTCCGTATGTTTCTTTCTCCATGTCTCTCCATCCCCATGTTTCTATCTCTTTCCATGTCTCTCTCAATCCCCATGTTTTTCTCTCTCTTTCCATGTCTCTCTCTCCATCCCCATGTTTCTCTCTCTTTCCATGTCTCTCTCCATCCCCATGTTTCTGTCTCTCTCAATCCCCATGTTTCTCTCTCTTTCCATGTCTCTCTCCATCCCCATGTTTCTATCTCTCTCCATGTCTCTCTCCATCCCCATGTTTCTCTCTCTCTCCATGTCTCTCTCCATCCCCATGTTTCTCTCTCTCTCCATGTCTCTCTCCATCCCCATGTTTCTATCTCTCTCCATGTCTCTCTCCATCCCCATGTTTTCTCTCTCTCCATCCCCATGTTTCTATCTCTCCATGTCTCTCTCCATCCCCATGTTTCTCTCTCTCCATGTCTCTCTCCATCCCCATGTTTCTCTCTCTCTCCATGTCTCTCCATCCCCATGTTTCTCTCTGTATCCATGTCTCTCTCCATCCCCATGTTTCTATCTCTCCATGTCTCTCTCCATCCCCATGTTTCTATCTCTCTCCATGTCTCTCTCCATCCCCATGTTTCTCTCTCCATGTCTCTCCATCCCCATGTTTCTATCTCTCCATGTCTCTCTCCATCCCCATGTTTCTCTCTCTCCATCCCCATGTTTCTATCTCTCTCCATGTCTCTCTCCATCCCCATGTTTCTCTCTCTCCATGTCTCTCTCCATCCCCATGTTTCTCTCTCTCCATGTCTCTCTCATCCCCATGTTTCTCTCTGTATCCATGTCTCTCTCCATCCCCATGTTTCTATCTCTCTCCATGTCTCTCTCCATCCCCATGTTTCTATCTCTCTCCATGTCTCTCTCCATCCCCATGTTTCTATCTCTCTCCATGTCTCTCTCCATCCCCATGTTTCTCTCTCTCCGTCTCTCTCCATCCCCATGTTTCTCTCTCTCTCCCTGTCTCTCTCCATCCCCATGTTTCTATCTCTCTCCATGTCTCTCTCCATCCCCATGTTTCTCTCTCTCTCCATCCCCATGTTTCTATCTCTCTCCATGTCTCTCTCCATCCCCATGTTTCTCTCTCTCCATGTCTCTCTCCATCCCCATGTTTCTCTCTCTCTCCATCCCCATGTTTCTCTCTCTCCATCCCCATGTTTTCTCTCTCTCTCCATGTCTCGCTCCATCCCCATGTTTCTATCTCTCTCCATGTCTCTCTCCATCCCCATGTTTCTATCTCTCTCCATGTCTCTCTCCATCCCCATGTTTCTATCTCTCTCCATGTCTCTCTCAATCCCATGTTTCTCTCTCTTTCCATGTCTCTCTCAATCCCCATGTTTCTCTCTCTTTCCAAGTCTCTCTCCATCCCCATGTTTCTATCTCTCTCCATGTCTCTCTCCATCCCCATGTTTCTCTCTCTTTCCATGTCTCTCTCCATCCCCATGTTTCTATCTCTCCATGTCTCTCCATCCCCATGTTTCTATCTCTCTCCATGTCTCTCCATCCCCATGTTTCTCTCTGTATCCATGTCTCTCTCCATCCCCATGTTTCTATCTCTCTCCATGTCTCTCCATCCCCATGTTTCTCTCTCTTTCCATGTCTCTCTCAATCCCCATGTTTCTCTCTCTTTCCATGTCTCTCTCCATCCCCATGTTTCTCTCTCTTTCCATGTCTCTCTCCATCCCCATGTTTCTGTCTCTCTCATCCCCATGTTTCTCTCTCTTTCCATGTCTCTCTCTCCATCCCCATGTTTCTGTCTCTCTCAGGTCCCCATGTTTCTCTCTCTTTCCATGTCTCTCTCCAGTCCCCATGTTTTCTCTCTCTTTCCATGTCTCTCTCCATCCCCATGTTTCTGTCTCTCTCCATCCCCATGTTTCTATCTCTCCATGTCTCTCCATCCCCATGTTTCTCTCTCTCCATGTCTCTCTCCATCCCCATGTTTCTCTCTCTCCATGTCTCTCTCCATCCCCATGTTTTTCTCTCTCCATGTCTCTCTCCATCCCCATGTTTCTCTCTCTCCATGTCTCTCTCCATCCCCATGTTTCTCTCTCTCCATGTCTCTCTCCATCCCCATGTTTCTATCTCTCTCCATGTCTCTCTCCATCCCCATGTTTCTATCTCTCTCCATGTCTCTCCATCCCCATGTTTCTCTCTCTCCATCCCCATGTTTCTATCTCTCTCCATGTCTCTCTCCATCCCCATGTTTCTCTCTCTCTCCATGTCTCTCCATCCCCATGTTTCTCTCTCTCCATGTCTCTCTCCATCCCCATGTTTCTCTCTCTCCATGTCTCTCTCCATCCCCATGTTTCTATCTCTCTCCATGTCTCTCTCCATCTCCATGTCTCTCTCCATCCCCATGTTTCTCTCTCTCCATCCCCATGTTTCTCTCTCTCTCCATCCCCATGTTTCTCTCTCTCTCCATCCCCATGTTTCTCTCTCTCTCCATGTCTCTCTCCATCCCCATGTTTCTCTCTCTCTCCATGTCTCTCTCCATCCCCATGTTTCTCTCTCTCCATGTCTCTCTCCATCCCCATGTTTCTCTCTCTCTCCATGTCTCTCTCCATCCCCATGTTTCTATCTCTCTCCATGTCTCTCTCCATCCCCATGTTTCTATCTCTCCATGTCTCTCTCCATCCCCATGTTTTCTCTTTCCATCCCCATGTTTCTCTCTCTCTCCATGTCTCTCTCCATCCCCATGTTTCTGTCTCTCTCCATCCCCATGTTTCTCTCTCTCCATGTCTCTCTCCATCCCCATGTTTCTCTCTCTCCATGTCTCTCTCCATCCCCATGTTTCTCTCTCTCCATGTCTCTCTCCATCCCCATGTTTCTATCTCTCCATGTCTCTCTCCATCCCCATGTTTCTCTCTCTCCATGTCTCTCTCCATCCCCATGTTTCTCTCTCTCTCCATCCCCATGTTCTTCTCTCTCTCCATCCCCATGTTTCTCTCTCTCCATCCCCATGTTTCTCTCTCTCCATGTCTCTTTCCATCCCCATGTTTCTATCTTTCCATGTCTCTCTCCATCCCCATGTTTCTATGTCTCTCCATCCCCATGTTTCTATCTCTCTCCATGTCTCTCTCCATCCCCATGTTTCTATCTCTCTCCATGTCTCTCTCCATCCCCATGTTTCTATCTCTCTCCATGTCTCTCTCCATCCCCATGTTTCTCTGTCTCTCCATGTCTCTCTCCATCCCCATGTTTCTATCTCTCTCCATGTCTCTCTCCATCCCCATGTTTCTCTCTCTCTCCATGTCTCTCTCCATCCCCATGTTTCTATCTCTCTCCATGTCTCTCTCCATCCCCATGTTTTCTCTCTCCATCCCCATGTTTCTCTCTCTCTCCATGTCTCTCCATCCCCATGTTTCTCTCTCTCCATGTCTCTCCATCCCCATGTTTCTATCTCTCTCCATGTCTCTCTCCATCCCCATGTTTCTATCTCTCTCCATGTCTCTCCATCCCCATGTTTTTCTCTCTCTCCCCATGTCTCTCTCCATCCCCATGTTTCTATCTCTCTCCATGTCTCTCTCCATCCCCATGTTTCTCTCCATGTCTCTCTCCATCCCCATGTTTCTATCTCTCTCCATGTCTCTCTCCATCCCCATGTTTATCTCTCTCTCCATGTCTCTCTCCATCCCCATGTTTCTCTCTCTCCATGTCTCTCTCCATCCCCATGTTTCTATCTCTCTCCATGTCTCTCTCCATCCCCATGTTTCTATCTCTCTCCATGTCTCTCTCCATCCCCATGTTCTCTCTCTTCCATGTCTCTCCGTCCCCATCCCCATGTTTCATCCCCATGTTTCTATCTCTCCATGTCTCTCCATCCCCATGTTTCTCTCTCTCTCCATGTCTCTCTCCATCCCCATGTTTTCTCTCCATGTCTCTCTCCATCCCCATGTTCTCCTCCATGTCTCTCTCCATCCCCATGTTTCTCTCTCTCCATGTCTCTCTCCATCCCCATGTTTTTCTCTCTCCATGTCTCTCCATCCCCATGTTTCTCTCTCTCTCCATGTCTCTCCATCCCCATGTTCTTCTCTCTCTCCATGTCTCTCTCCATCCCCATGTTTCTCTCTCTCTCCATGTCTCTCTCCATCCCCCATGTTTCTCTCTCTCCATGTCTCTCTCCATCCCCATGTTTCTCTCTCTCCATGTCTCTCTCCATCCCCATGTTTCTTCTCTCCATGTCTCCTCCATCCCCATGTTTTCTCTCTCTCTCTCCATGTCTCTCTCCATCCCCATGTTTCTCTCTCTCCATGTCTCTCTCCATCCCCATGTTTCTATCTCTCTCCATGTCTCTCTCCATCCCCATGTTTTCTCTCTCTCCATGTCTCTCTCCATCCCCATGTTTCTATCTCTCTCCATGTCTCTCTCCATCCCCATGTTTCTCTCTCTCCATGTCTCTCTCTCCATCCCCATGTTTCTCTCTCTCTCCATGTCTCTCTCCATCCCCATGTTTGTCTCTCTCCATGTCTCTCTCCATCCCCATGTTTCTCTCTTCCATGTCTCTCTCCATCCCCATGTTTCTCTCTCCATGTCTCTCTCCATCCCCATGTTTCTATCTCCATGTCTCTCCATCCCCATGTTTCTCTCTCTCCATGTCTCTCTCCATCCCCATGTTTCTATCTCTCTCCATGTCTCTCTCCATCCCCATGTTTCTGTCTCTCCATGTCTCTCTCCATCCCCATGTTTCTCTCTCTCTCCATGTCTCTCTCCATCCCCATGTTTCTCTGTCTCTCCATGTCTCTCCATCCCCATGTTTTTCTCTCTCCATGTCTCTCCATCCCCATGTTCTCTCTCTCTCCATGTCTCTCCATCCCCATGTTTTTCTCTCTCCATGTCTCTCCATCCCCATGTTTTCTCTCTCTCCATGTCTCTCTCCATCCCCATGTTCTCTCTCTCTCCATGTCTCTCCATCCCATGTTTCTCTCTCTCCATCCCCATGTTTTTCTCTCTCCTCCATGTCTCTCTCCATCCCCATGTTTCTCTCTCTCTCCATGTCTCTCCATCCCCATGTTTCTCTCTCTCCATGTCTCTCCATCCCCATGTTTCTCTCTCTCTCCATGTCTCTCTCCATCCCCATGTTTCTCTCTCTCCATCCCCATGTTTCTCTCTCTCTCCATGTCTCTCTCCATCCCCATGTTTCTCTCTCTCTCCATGTCTCTCCATCCCCATGTTTCTCTCTCTCCATCCCATGTCTCTCTCCATCCCCATGTTTCTCTCTCTCCATGTCTCTCTCCATCCCCATGTTTCTTTCTCTCCATCCCCATGTTTCTATCTCCATGTCTCTCTCCATCCCCATGTTCTCTCTCTCTCCATGTCTCTCTCCATCCCCATGTTTTCTCTCTCCATCTCCATGTCTCTCTCCATCCCCATGTTTCTCTCCATGTCTCTCCATCCCCATGTTTCCCTCTCTCTCCATGTCTCTCTCCATCCCCATGTTTCTATCTCTCTCCATGTCTCTCTCCATCCCCATGTTTCTATCTCTCTCCATGTCTCTCTCCATCCCCATGTTTTTCTCTCTCCATCCCCATGTTTCTGTCTCTCTCTCCATCCCCATGTTTCTCTCTCTCTCCATGTCTCTCTCCATCCCCATGTTTCTCTCTCTCCATGTCTCTCTCCATCCCCATGTTTTTCTCTCTCCATGTCTCTCTCCATCCCCATGTTTTCTCTCTCTCCATGTCTCTCTCCATCCCCATGTTTCTCTCTCTCCATGTCTCTCTCCATCCCCATGTTTCTGTCTCTCTCCATCCCCATGTTTCTATCTCTCTCCATGTCTCTCTCCATCCCCATGTTTCTCTCTCTCCATGTCTCTTTCCATCCCCATGTTTTATCTCTCTCCATGTCTCTCTCCATCCCCATGTTTTCTCTCTCTCCATGTCTCTCTCCATCCCCATGTTTTTCTCTCTCTCCATGTCTCTCTCCATCCCCATGTTTCTCTCTCTCCATGTCTCTCTCCATCCCCATGTTTCTATCTCTCTCCATGTCTCTCTCCATCCTTGTTTGTTTCTCCATGTCTCGTCCCCCGTTCTCTCTCTCTCCGTCTCTCTCCATCCCCATGTTTCTGTCTCTCTCCATGTCCCCATGTTTCTATCTCTCTCCATGTCTCTCTCCTCCATCTCTCCATCCCCATGTTTCTATGTCTCTCCATCCCCATGTTTCTCTCTCTCATGTCTCTCTCCATCCCCATGTTTCTATCTCTCTCCATGTCTCTCCATCCCCATGTTTCTCTCTCTCTCCATGTCTCTCTCCATCCCCATGTTTCTCTCTCTCTCCATGTCTCTCCATCCCCATGTTTTCTCTCTCCATCCCCATGTCTCTCCATCCCCATGTTTCTCTCTCTCTCCATGTCTCTCCATCCCCCATGTTTCTTTCTCTCCATCCCCATGTTTTCTCTCTCTCCATGTCTCTCTCCATCCCCATGTTTTTTCTCTCTCCATGTCTCTCCATCCCCATGTTTCTGTCTCTCTCCATCCCCATGTTTCTTTCTCTCTCCATGTCTCTCCATCCCCATGTTTTTCTCTCTCCATGTCTCTCCATCCCCATGTTTCTCTCTCTCCATGTCTCTCTCCATCCCCATGTTTCTATCTCTCTCCATGTCTCTCCATCCCCATGTTTCTCTCTCTCCATGTCTCTCTCCATCCCCATGTTTCTTTCTCTCTCCATGTCTCTCTCCATCCCCATGTTTCTCTCTCTCTCCATGATCTCTCCATCCCCATGTTTCTCTCTCTCCATGTCTCTCTCCATCCCCATGTTTTCTCTCTCCATGTCTCTCTCCATCCCCATGTTTCTATGTCTCTCCATCCCCATGTTTCTCTCTCTCTCCATGTCTCTCTCCATCCCCATGTTTCTCTCTCCATGTCTCTCTCCATCCCCATGTTTCTCTCTCTCTCCATGTCTCTCTCCATCCCCATGTTTCTCTCTCTCCATGTCTCTCTCCATCCCCATGTTTCTCTCTCCATGTCTCTCCATCCCCATGTTTCTCTCTCTCTCCATGTCTCTCTCCATCCCCATGTTTCTATCTCTCTCCATGTCTCTCTCCCTCTCCATGTCTCTCTCCATCCCCATGTTTCTATCTCTCTCCATGTCTCTCTCCATCCCCATGTTTCTCTCTCTCCATGTCTCTCTCCATCCCCATGTCTCTCTCTCGATGTCTCTCTCATCCCCATGTTTCTATCCATCTCCATGTTCTCTCTCTCTCCATGTCTCTCCATCCCCATGTTTCTATGTCTCTCCATGTCTCTCCATCCCCATGTTTCTCTCTCTCCATGTCTCTCTCCATCCCCATGTTTCTCTCTCTCCATGTCTCTCCATCCCCATGTTTCTTCTCTCTCCATCCCCATGTTTCTCTCTCATCCCCATGTTTCTCTCCATCCCCATGTTTCTGTCTCTCTCCATCCCCATGTTTCTCTCTCTCTCCATGTCTCTCTCCATCCCCATGTTTCTCTCTCTCTCCATGTCTCTCTCCATCCCCCATGTTTTCTCTCTCTCCATGTCTCTCTCTCCCATGTTTCTTTCTCTCTCCATGTTTCTCTCTCCTCCATGTCTCTCTCCATCCCCATGTTTCTCTCTCTCCATGTCTCTCTCCATCCCCATGTTTTCTCTCTCTCCATGTCTCTCTCCATCCCCATGTTTTCTCTCTCCATGTCTCTCTCCATCCCCATGTTTCCTGTCTCTCCATCCCCATGTTTCTATCTCTCTCCATGTCTCTCTCCATCCCCATGTTTTCTCTCTCTCATGTCTCTCTCCATCCCCATGTTTCTATCTCTCCATGTCTCTCTCCATCCCCATGTTTCTCTCTCTCTCCATGTCTCTCTCCATCCCCATGTTTCTATCTCTCTCCATGTCTCTCTCCATCCCCATGTTTCTCTCTCTCTCCATCCCCATGTTTCTATCTCTCTCCATGTCTCTCTCCATCCCCATGTTTCTCTCTCTCTCCATCCCCATGTTTCTATCTCTCTCCATGTCTCTCTCCATCCCCATGTTTCTATCTCTCTCCATGTCTCTCTCCATCCCCATGTTTATGTCTCTCTCCATCCCCCATGTTTCTCTCTCCATGTCTCTCTCCATCCCCATGTTTCTCTCTTTCTCTCTCCCTCTCCATGTCTCTCTCCATCCCCATGTTTCTATCTCTCTCCATGTCTCTCTCCATCCCCATGTTTCTCTCTCTCCATGTCTCTCTCCATCCCCATGTTTCTCTCTCTCTCCATGTCTCTCCATCCCCATGTTTTCTCTCTCCATGTCTCTCCATCCCCATGTTCTATCTCTCCATGTCTCTCCATCCCCATGTTTCTATCTCTCTCCTCTCCATCCCCATGTTTCTATCTCTCTCCATGTCTCTCTCCATCCCCATGTTTCTCTCTCTCCATGTCTCTCTCCATCCCCATGTTTCTCTCTCTCCATGTCTCTCTCCATCCCCATGTTTCTATCTCTCTCCATGTCTCTCTCCATCCCCATGTTTCTATCTCTCTCCATGTCTCTCTCCATCCCCATGTTTCTCTCTCTCCATGTCTCTCTCCATCCCCATGTTTCTCTCTCTCCATGTCTCTCTCCATCCCCATGTTTCTATCTCTCTCCATGTCTCTCCATCCCCATGTTTTCTCTCTCCATGTCTCTCTCCATCCCCATGTTTCTCTCTCTCCATTCTCTCTCCTCTCCATGTCTCTCTCCATCCCCATGTTTCTCTCTCTCCATGTCTCTCTCCATCCCCATGTTTCTATCTCTCTCCATGTCTCTCTCCATCCCCATGTTTCTCTCTCTCTCCATGTCTCTCTCCATCCCCATGTTTCTATCTTCTCATGTCTCTCTCCATGTCTCTCTCCATCCCCATGTTTCTCTCTCTCTCCATGTCTCTCTCCATCCCCATGTTTCTCTCTCTCTCCATGTCTCTCTCCATCCCCATGTTTTCTCTCTCTCCATGTCTCTCTCCATCCCCATGTTTCTCTCTCTCCATGTCTCTCTCCATCCCCATGTTTCTCTCTCTCCATGTCTCTCTCCATCCCCATGTTTTCTCTCTCTCCATGTCTCTCTCCATCCCCATGTTTCTCTCTCCATGTCTCTCTCCATCCCCATGTTTCTATCTCTCTCCATGTCTCTCTCCATCCCCATGTTTCTCTCTCTCTCCATGTCTCTCTCCATCCCCATGTTTTCTCTCTCCTCCTCTCCATCCCCATGTTTCTATCTCATGTCTCTCTCCATCCCCATGTTTCTATCTCTCTCCATGTCTCTCTCCATCCTCATGTTTCTCTCTCTGCATGTCTCTCTCATCCCCATGTTTCTCTCTCTCTCCATGTCTCTCTCCATCCCCATGTTTCTCTCTCTCCATGTCTCTCTCCATCCCCATGTTTCTATGTCTCTCCATCCCCATGTTTCTATCTCTCTCCATCCCCATGTTTCTATCTCTCTCCATGTCTCTCCATCCCCATGTTTCTATCTCTCTCCATGTCTCTCTCCATCCCCATGTTTCTCTCTCTCCATGTCTCTCTCCATCCCCATGTTTCTATGTCTCTCCATCCCCATGTTTCTATCTCTCTCCATCCCCATGTTTCTATCTCTCTCCATGTCTCTCCATCCCCATGTTTCTATGACTCTCCATGTCTCTCTCCATCCCCATGTTTCTCTCTCTCTCCATGTCTCTCCATCCCCATGTCTCTCTCCATGTCTCTCCATCCCCATGTTTCATCTCTCCATGTCTCTCCATCCCCATGTTTCTCTCTCTCCATGTCTCTCTCCATCCCCATGTTTCTATCTCTCTCTCCATGTCTCTCCATCCCCATGTTTCTCTCTCTCCATGTCTCTCCATCCCCATGTTTCTCTCTCTCCATGTCTCTCTCCATCCCCATGTTTCTCTTCTCCATGTCTCTCTCCATCCCCATGTTTTTCTCTCTCCATGTCTCTCTCCATCCCCATGTTTCTCTCTCTCCATGTCTCTCTCCATCCCCATGTTTCTCTCTCTCTCCATGTCTCTCCATCCCCATGTTTCTTCTCCATGTGTCTCTCTCCATCCCCATGTTTCTCTCTCTCTCCATGTCTCTCTCCATCCCCATGTTTCTCTCTCTCCATGTCTCTCTCCATCCCCATGTTTCTCTCTCTCCATGTCTCTCTCCATCCCCATGTTTTCTCTCTCTCCATGTCTCTCTCCATCCCCATGTTTCTATCTCTCTCCATCCCTCCATCCCCATGTTTGTTCTCTCTCCATGTCTCTCTCCATCCCCATGTTTCTATCTCTCTCCATGTCTCTCTCCATCCCCATGTTTCTATCTCTCTCCATGTCTCTCTCCATCCCCATGTTTTCTCTCTCTCCATGTCTCTCTCCATCCCCATGTTTCTATCTCTCTCCATGTCTCTCTCCATCCCCATGTTTTATCTCTCTCCATGTCTCTCTCCATCCCCATGTTCTCTCTCTCCATGTCTCTCCATCCCCATGTTTCATGTCTCTCCATCCCCATGTTTCTATCTCTCTCCATGTCTCTCCATCCCCATGTTTCTCTCTCTCCATGTCTCTCTCCATCCCCATGTTTCTATCTCTCTCTCCATGTCTCTCTCCATCCCCATGTTTCTATCTCTCTCCATGTCTCTCTCCATCCCCATGTTTCTTCTCTCCATGTCTCTCCATCCCCATGTTTCTCTCTCTCTCCCCATGTCTCTCTCCATCCCCATGTTTCTCTCTCTCCATGTCTCTCTCCATCCCCATGTTTTCTCTCTCTCCATGTCTCTCCTCCATCCCCATGTTTCTCTCTCTCCATGTCATGTCGTCTCCATCCCCATGTTTCTCTCTCCATGTCTCTCTCCATCCCCATGTTTCTCTCTCCATGTCTCTCTCCATCCCCATGTTTCTCTCTCCATGTCTCTCTCCATCCCCATGTTTCTATGTCTCTCTCCCCATGTCTCTCTCCATCCCCATGTTTCTATCTCTCTCCATGTCTCTCTCCATCCCCATGTTTCTATCTCTCTCCATGTCTCTCTCCATCCCCATGTTTTCCATCTCTCTCCTCTCCATGTCTCTCTCCATCCCCATGTTTCTATCTCTCTCCATGTCTCTCTCCATCCCCATGTTTTCTCTCTCTCCATGTCTCTCTCCATCCCCATGTTCTCTCCATGTCTCTCCATCCCCATGTTTCTCTCTCTCCATGTCTCTCTCCATCCCCATGTTTCTATCTCTCTCATGTCTCTCCATCCCCATGTTTCTATCTCTCCATGTTTCTCATGTTTTTATCTCTTCCATGTCTCTCTCCATCCCATGTCTTCCATCCCCATGTCTCTCCATGTCTCTCTCCATCCCCATGTTTCTCTCTCTCCTCCCCTCTCCATGTCTCTCCATCCCCATGTTTCTATCTCTCTCCATGTCTCTCCATCCCCATGTTTCTATCTCTCCATGTCTCTCTCCATCCCCATGTTTCTCTCTCTCCATGTCTCTCCATCCCCATGTTTCTTTCTCTCTCCCTCTCCATGTCTCTCCATCCCCATGTTTCTATCTCTCTCCATGTCTCTCCATCCCCATGTTTCTCTCTCTCCATGTCTCTCCATCCCCATGTTTCTATCTCTCTCCATGTCTCTCTCCATCCCCATGTTTCTCTCTCTCCATGTCTCTCTCCATCCCCATGTTCTCTCTCCATGTCTCTCCATCCCCATGTTTCTCTCTCTCTCCATGTGTTCTCTCTCTCTCCATGTCTCTCTCCATCCCCATGTTTCTCTCTCTCCATGTCTCTCTCCATCCCCATGTTTCTATCTCTCTCCATGTCTCTCTCCATCCCCATGTTTCTATCTCTCTCCATGTCTCTCCATCCCCATGTTTCTCTCTCTCCATGTCTCTCTCCATCCCCATGTTTCTCTCTCTCCATGTCTCTCTCCATCCCCATGTTTCTCTCTCTCCATGTCTCTCTCCATCCCCATGTCTCTCCATGTCTCTCTCCATCCCCATGTTTCTCTCTCTCCATGTCTCTCTCCATCCCCATGTTTCTCTCTCTCCATGTCTCTCCATCCCCATGTTTCTCTCTCTCTCCATGTCTCTCCATCCCCATGTTTCTCTCTCTGCATGTCTCTCTCCATCCCCATGTTTCTCTCTCTGCATGTCTCTCTCCATCCTCATGTTTCTCTCTCCATGTCTCTCTCCATCCCCATGTTTCTCTCTCTCCATGTCTCTCTCCATCCCCATGTTTCTCTCTCTCTCCATGTCTCTCTCCATCCCCATGTTTCTCTCTCTCCATGTCTCTCTCCATCCCCATGTTTCTCTCTCTCTCCATGTCTCTCCATCCCCATGTTTCTCTCTCTCCATGTCTCTCTCCATCCCCATGTTTCTCTCTCTCCATGTCTCTCTCCATCCCCATGTTTCTCTCTCTCTCCATGTCTCTCTCCATCCCCATGTTCCTTTCTCTCTCCATGTCTCTCTCCATCCCCATGTTTCTATCTCTCTCCATGTCTCTCTCCATCCCCATGTTTCTCCATGTCTCTCTCCATCCCCATGTTTCTCTCTCTCTCCATGTCTCTCTCCATCCCCATGTTTCTCCCATGTTCTCCATCCCCGTGTTTATATCTCTCTCCATGTCTCTCTCCATCCCCATGTTTTCTTCTCTCTCATGTCTCTCTCCATCCCCATGTTTCTCTCTCTCTCCATGTCTCTCCATCCCCATGTTTCTCTCTCTCTCCATGTCTCTCCATCCCCATGTTTCTCTCTCTCTCCATGTCTCTCTCCATCCCCATGTTTCTCTCTCTCCATGTCTCTCTCCATCCCCATGTTTCTCTCTCTCCATGTCTCTCTCCATCCCCATGTTTTTCTCTCTCTCCATGTCTCTCTCCATCCCCATGTTTCTCTCTCTCCATGTCTCTCTCCATCCCCATGTTTCTATGTCTCTCCATCCCCATGTTTCTCTCTCTCTCCATGTCTCTCTCCATCCCCATGTTTCTCTCTCTCTCTCCATGTCTCTCTCCATCCCCATGTTTCTCTCTCTCTCCATGTCTCTCTCCATCCCCATGTTTTCTCTCTCTCCATGTCTCTCTCCATCCCCATGTTTCTCTCTCCATGTCTCTCCATCCCCATGTTTCTCTCTCTCCATGTCTCTCTCCATCCCCATGTTTCTCCTCTCTCTCCATGTCTCTCTCCATCCCCATGTTTCTCTCTCTCCATGTCTCTCTCCATCCCCATGTTTCTATCTCTCTCCATCTCTCCATCCCCATGTTTCTATCTCTCTCCATGTCTCTCTCCATCCCCATGTTTCTCTCTCTCTCCATGTCTCTCTCCATCCCCATGTTTTCTTCTGATGTCTCTCTCCATCCCCATGTTTCTCTCTCTCCATGTCTCTCTCCATCCCCATGTTTCTCTCTCTCTCCATCCCCATGTTTCTCTCTCTCTCCATCCCCATGTTTCTCTCTCTCTCCATGTCTCTCTCCATCCCCATGTTTCTCTCTCTCCATGTCTCTCTCCATCCCCATGTTTCTATCTCTCTCCATGTCTCTCCATCCCCATGTTTCTATCTCTCTCCCCCTCTCTCTCTCCATGTCTCTCTCCATCCCCATGTTTCTATCTCTCTCATCCCCATGTTTTCTCTCTCCATGTCTCTCTCCATCCCCATGTTTCTCTCTCTCCATGTCTCTCTCCATCCCCATGTTTCTCTCTCTCTCCATGTCTCTCTCCATCCCCATGTTTTCTCTCTCTCCATGTCTCTCTCCATCCCCATGTTTCTCTCTCTCCATGTCTCTCCGTCCCCATGTCTCTCTCCATCCCCATGTTTCTCTCCATCCGTCCCCGTGGTTCTGTCGTGATATATCTCGTCCATCCTCATGTTTCTCCGTCTCTCTCCGTCTCTCTCCATCCCCATGTTTCTCTCTCTATGATGTCTCGTCCATCCCCATGATTTCCTCTCTAATCGTCATGTCTCTCTCCGTCCCCGTGTTTCTCTCTCCGTGATGTCTCTCCGTCCCCATGTTTCTCTCTCTCCGTGTCTCTCCGTCCCCGTGAAAATCCCCATGTTTCTATGTCTCTCCGTCCCCATGTCTCTCTCTCTCCATGTCTCTCTCCATCCCCATGTTTCTCTCTCCTCTCCATCCCCATGTTTCTCTCTCTCCCGTCCCCATGTCTCTCTCCATCCCCATGTTTTCTCTCTCTCCATGTCTCTCTCCATCCCCATGTTTCTATCTCTCTCCATGTCTCTCTCCATCCCCATGTTTCTCTCTCTCCTCCATGTCTCTCTCCATCCCCATGTTTCTATCTCTCTCCATGTCTCTCTCCATCCCCATGTTTCTCTCTCCATGTCTCTCTCCATCCCCATGTTTCTCTCTCTCTCCATGTCTCTCCATCCCCATGTTCTCTCCATCTCTCCATGTCTCTCTCCATCCCCATGTTTCTCTCTCTCCATGTCTCTCTCCATCCCCATGTTTCTCTCTCTCCATGTCTCTCTCCATCCCCCATGTTTCTCTCCTCCATGTTTCTCTCCCCCCATGTCTCTCTCCATCCCCATGTTTCTATCTCTCCATGTCTCTCTCCATCCCCATGTTTCTCTCTCTCTGATGTCTCTCTCCATCCCCATGTTTCTATCTCTCTCCATGTCTCTCTCCATCCCCATGTTTCTCTCTCTCTCCATGTCTCTCTCCATCCCCATGTTTTCTATCTCTCCATGTCTCTCCATCCCCATGTTTCTATCTCTCCATGTCTCTCCGTCCCCATGTTTCTCTCTCTCTCCATGTCTCTCTCCGTCCCCGTGTTTCTGATAATGATCTCCCGTCCCCTCTCTCCATGTCTCTCTCCGTCCCCATGTTCTCCTCTCTCTCCGTCCCCGTGTTTCTATCTCCGTGATCTCTCCATCCCCATGTTTCTCTTTCTCTCCATGTCTCTCTCCATCCCCATGTTTCTCTCTCTCCATGTCTCTCCGTCCCCATGTTTCTCTCTCTCTCTCCATGTCTCTCTCCATGTCTCCCATCCCCATGTTTCTCTCTCCATGTCTCTCTCCATCCCCATGTTTCTATCTCTCTCCATGTCTCTCTCCATCCCCATGTTTTCTCCATGTCTCTCCATCCCCATGTTTCTCTCTCTCCGTGTCTCTCTCTGCATGTCTCTCCATCCCCATGTTTCTATCTCCATGTCTCTCCATCCCCATGTTTCTCTCTCTCCATGTCTCTCCATCCCCATGTTTCTCTCTCTCTCCATGTCTCTCCGTCCCCATGTTTCTCTCTCTCCATGTCTCTCTCCATCCCCATGTTTCTCTCTCTCTCCATGTCTCTCCATCCCCATGTTATCTCCGTCTCTCCCATCCCCATGTTTCTATCTCTCTCCATGTCTCTCCATCCCATGTTTCTCTCTCTCATGTCTCTCTCCATCCCCATGTTTTCTCTCTCCATGTCTCTCTCCATCCCCATGTTTCTATCTCTCTCCATGTCTCTCTCCATCCCCATGTTTCTATCTCTCTCCATGTCTCTCTCCATCCCCATGTTTTCTCTCTCCATGTCTCTCTCCATCCCCATGTTTCTATCTCTCTCCATGTCTCCATCCCCATGTTTTCTCTCTCCATGTCTCTCTCCATCCCCATGTTTCTATCTCTCTCCATGTCTCTCTCCATCCCCATGTTTCTCCGTGATCTCTCCATGTCTCTCTCCGTCCCCATGTTTCTCTCTCTCCGTGATGTCTCCGTCCCCATTTAATAATAATAATCCGTGATGTCTCCGTCCCCGTCTATATATCTCGTGTCTCTGTCCGTCCCCATGTTTTAATTTCTGATGTCTCCATCCCCATGTTTCTCTCTCTCCATGTCTCTCTCCATCCCCATGTTTCTCTCTCTCCATGTCTCTCTCCATCCCCATGTTTCTCTCTCTCTCCATGTCTCTCTCCATCCCCATGTTTTCTCTCTCCATGTCTCTCCATCCCCATGTTTCTCTCTCTCTCCATGTCTCTCCTCCCCGTGTTTCCCCATGTTTCTCTCTCTCTCCATGTCTCTCTCCATCCCCATATATGTTTCTCTCCCGTCCCCGTGTTTGATGTCTCGTGATATATCTCCGTCCCCGTGTTTCATCTCCTCTCCATGTCTCTCTCCGTCCCCATGTTCTCTCCATCCCTATCTCCCGTCCCCGTGTTTATAATCTCTCTCCATGTCTCTCTCCGTCCCCATGTTTCTATCTCTCTCCATGTCTCTCTCCATCCCCATGTTTCTATCTCTCCATGTCTCTCTCCATCCCCATGTTTCTATCTCTCCATGTCTCTCTCCATCCCCATGTTTCTATCTCTCTCCATGTCTCTCTCCATCCCCATGTTTCTATCTCTCTCCATGTCTCTCTCCATCCCCATGTTTCATCTCTCCATGTCTCTCTCCATCCCCATGTTTTCTATGTCTCTCCATGTCTCTCTCCATCCCATGTTTCTATCTCTCTCCATGTCTCTCTCCATCCCCATGTTTCTAATCTCTCCATGTCTCTCCATCCCCATGTTTCTCTCTCTCCATGTCTCTCTCCATCCCCATGTTTTCTCTCTCCATGTCTCTCTCCATCCCCATGTTTTCTCTCTCTCTCCATGTGTCTCTCTCCATGTTTCCTCTCTCCAGTCCCCATGTTTCTATCTCTCTCCATGTCTCTCTCCATCCCCATGTTTCTCTCTCTCTCCATGTCTCTCTCCATCCCCATGTTTCTCTCTCCATGTCTCTCTCCATCCCCATGTTTCTCTCTCTCCATGTCTCTCTCCATCCCCATGTTTCTCTCTCTCCATGTCTCTCTCCATCCCCATGTTTCTATCTCTCTCCATGTCTCTCTCCATCCCCATGTTTCTATCTCTCTCCATGTCTCTCTCCATCCCCATGTTTCTATCTCTCTCCATGTCTCTCTCCATCCCCATGTTTCTCTCTCTCTCCATGTCTCTCTCCATCCCCATGTTTCTCTCTCTCCATGTCTCTCTCCATCCCCATGTTTTCCGTCCCCGTGTCTCTCTCCATCCCCATGTTTCTCTCTCCTCCATGTAATCTCTCTCTCCATCCCCATGTTTCTATGTCTCTCCATGTCTCTCTCCATCCCATGTTTTTCTCTCTCCATGTCTCTCTCCATCCCCATGTTTCTATCTCTCTCCATGTCTCTCTCCATCCCCATGTTTTTCTCTCTCTCTCCATGTCTCTCCCATCCCCATGTTTCTATCTCTCTCCATGTCTCTCCATCCCCATGTTTCTCTCTCCATGTCTCTCCATCCCCATGTTTCTCTCTCTCCATGTCTCTCCATCCCCATGTTTCTCTCTCTCCATGTCTCTCCGTCCCCATGTTTCTATCTCTCTCCATGTCTCTCTCCATCCCCATGTTTCTCTCTCTCCATGTCTCTCCGTCCCCATGTTTCTATCTCCGTGTCTCTCCTCATCCCCATGTTTCTATCTCTCCATGTCTCTCTCCATCCCCATGTTTCTATCTCTCTCCATGTCTCTCTCCATCCCCATGTTTTCTCTCTCCATGTCTCCGTCCCATGTTTCTATCTCTCCATGTCTCTCTCCATCCCCATGTTTCTCTCTCTCCATGTCTCTCTCCATCCCCATGTTTCTATCTCTCCGTGATCTCCATCCCCATGTTTCTCTCCCATGTCTCTCCGTCCCCATGTTTCTATCTCTCTCCATCTCTCTCCATCCCCATGTTTCTCTCTCTCCATGTCTCTCTCCATCCCCATGTTTCTCTCTCTCCATGTCTCTCCATCCCCATGTTTCTCTTCTCTCTCCATGTCTCTCCATCCCCATGTTTCTATGTCTCTCCATGTCTCTCTCCATCCCCATGTTTCTATCTCTCTCCATGTCTCTCTCCATCCCCATGTTTCTCTCTCTCTCCATGTCTCTCTCCATCCCCATGTTTCTATCTCTCTCCATCCCCATGTTTCTCTCTCTCTCCATGTCTCTCTCCATCCCCATGTTTCTATCTCTCTCCATGTCTCTCTCCATCCCCATGTTTCTATCTCTCTCCATGTCTCTCTCCATCCCCATGTTTCTCTCTCTCTCCATGTCTCTCTCCATCCCCATGTTTCTCTCTCTCTCCATGTCTCTCTCCATCCCCATGTTTCTATCTCTCTCCATGTCTCTCTCCATCCCCATGTTTCTCTCTCTCTCCATGTCTCTCTCCATCCCCATGTTTCTATCTCTCTCCATGTCTCTCCATCCCCATGTTTCTCTCTCGTCCCCATGTCTCTCTCCGTCCCCGTGTTTCATCTCTCTCCGTGTCTCTCCGTCCCCGTGTTTCTCATGTTTCTCCGTCCCCGTGATGTCTCTCTGGTAATCAATCCATGATTTCTCCGTCCCCGTGTCTCTTTCCATCCGTCCCCCATGTTTCTCTCTCCCCGTCTCCATGTCTCCTCTCTCCGTCCCCATGTTCTCTCTCTCCATGTATCTCTCCATCCCCATGTTTTCTCTCTCTCTCCATGTCTCTCTCCATCCCCATGTTTCTATCTCTCATGTCTCTCTCCATCCCATGTTTCTATCTCTCTCCATGTCTCTCTCCATCCCCATGTTTCTATCTCTCTCCATGTCTCTCTCCATCCCCATGTTTCTCTCTCTCCATGTCTCTCTCCATCCCCATGTTTCTCTCTCTTTCCATGTCTCTCTCCATCCCCATGTTTCTATCTCTCTCCATGTCTCTCCATCCCCATGTTTCTCTCTCTCTCCATGTCTCTCTCCATCCCCATGTTTCTATCTCTCATCCATGTTTTCTCTCTCCATCCCCATGTTTCTCTCTCTCTCCATGTCTCTCTCCATCCCCATGTTTTCTCTCTCTCCATGTCTCTCTCCATCCCCATGTTTTCTCTCTCCATGTCTCTCCATCCCCATGTTTCTCTCTCCATGTCTCTCTCCATCCCCATGTTTCTCTCTCTCTCCATGTCTCTCTCCATCCCCATGTTTCTCTCTCTCTCCATGTCTCTCTCCATCCCCATGTTTCTCTCTCTCCATGTCTCTCTCCATCCCCATGTTTCTCTCTCTCCATGTCTCTCTCCATCCCCATGTTTCTCTCTCTCCTCCGTCCCCGTGTTTCTGTTTCTCTGTCTCTCCATCCCCATGTTTCTCCATCCGTGATGTCTCCGTCCCCCTCCATGTCTCTCTCTCCATCCCCATGTTTTCTCTCTCTCCATGTCTCTCTCCATCCCCATGTTTCTCTCTCCATGTCTCTCCATCCCCATGTTCTCTCTCTCTCCATGTCTCTCTCCATCCCCATGTTTTTTCTCTCTCCATGTCTCTCTCCATCCCCATGTTCTCTCTCTCCATGTCTCTCTCCATCCCCATGTTTCTCTCTCTCCATGTCTCTCTCCATCCCCATGTTTCTATCTCTCCATGTCTCTCCATCCCCATGTTTCTCTCCATCTCCATGTCTCTCTCTCCATCCCCATGTTTCTCTCTCTCCATGTCTCTCTCCATCCCCATGTTTCTCTCTCTCTCCATGTCTCTCTCCATCCCCATGTTTCTATCTCTCTCCATGTCTCTCTCCATCCCCATGTTTCTCTCTCTCTCCATGTCTCTCTCCATCCCCATGTTTCTCTCTCTCCATGTCTCTCTCCATCCCCATGTTTCTCTCTCTCCATGTCTCTCTCCATCCCCATGTTTCTATCTCTCTCCATGTCTCTCTCCATCCCCATGTTTCTCTCTCTCCATCCCCATGTTTCTCTCTCTCCATGTCTCTCTCCATCCCCATGTTTCTATTCTCTCCATGTCTCTCTCCATCCCCATGTTTCTCTCTCTCTCCATGTCTCTCTCCATCCCCATGTTTTTTCTATCCTCTCTCTCCATGTCTCTCTCCATCCCCATGTTTCTATCTCTCTCCATGTCTCTCTCCATCCCCATGTTTCTCTCTCTCCATGTCTCTCCATCCCCATGTTTCTATCTCTCTCCATGTCTCTCTCCATCCCCATGTTTCTATCTCTCTCCATGTCTCTCTCCATCCCCATGTTTCTATATCTCTCCATGTCTCTCTCCATCCCCATGTTTTTTCTCTTCTCCATGTCTCTCCATCCCCATGTTTCTCTCTCTCTCCATGTCTCTCTCCATCCCCATGTTTTTTCTCTCCATGTCTCTCTCCATCCCCATGTTTCTCTCTCTCCATGTCTCTCTCCATCCCCATGTTTCTCTCTCTCCATGTCTCTCTCCATCCCCATGTTTCTATCTCTCCATGTCTCTCCATCCCCATGTTTCTCTCTCTCCATGTCTCTCTCCATCCCCATGTTTCTATCTCTCTCCATGTCTCTCTCCATCCCCATGTTTCTATCTCTCCATGTCTCTCTCCATCCCCATGTTTCTATCTCTCTCCATGTCTCTCTCCATCCCCCTGTTTCTCTCTCTCCATGTCTCTCTCCATCCCCATGTTTCTCTCTCTCCATGTCTCTCTCCATCCCCATGTTTCTCTCTCTCCATGTCTCTCCATCCCCATGTTTCTCTCTCCATGTCTCTCTCCATCCCCATGTTTCTCTCTCCATGTCTCTCTCCATCCCCATGTTTCTATCTCTCTCCATGTCTCTCCATCCCCATGTTTTCTCTCTCTCCATGTCTCTCCATCCCCATGTTTCTATCTCTCTCCATGTCTCTCTCCATCCCCATGTTTCTATCTCTCTCCATGTCTCTCTCCATCCCCATGTTTCTATCTCTCTCCATGTCTCTCTCCATCCCCATGTTTATCTCTCTCCATGTCTCTCTCCATCCCCATGTTTCTCTCTCTCCATGTCTCTCCATCCCCATGTTTCTATCTCTCTCCATGTCTCTCTCCATCCCCATGTTTCTCTCTCTCCATGTCTCTCTCCATCCCCATGTTTCTCTCTCTCTCCCCATGTCTCTCTCTCCATCCCCATGTTTCTATCTCTCTCCATGTCTCTCTCCATCCCCATGTTTCTATCTCTCTCCATGTCTCTCTCCATCCCCATGTTTCTATCTCTCTCCATGTCTCTCTCCATCCCCATGTTTCTATCTCTCTCCATGTCTCTCTCCATCCCCATGTTTCTATCTCTCTCCATGTCTCTCTCCATCCCCATGTTTCTCTCTCTCCATGTCTCTCTCCATCCCCATGTTTCTCTCTCTCCATGTCTCTCTCCATCCCCATGTTTCTCTCTCTCCATGTCTCTCTCCATCCCCATGTCTCTCTCTCTCTCCATGTCTCTCTCCATCCCCATGTTTCTATCTCTCTCCATGTCTCTCTCCATCCCCATGTTTCTATCTCTCTCCATGTCTCTCTCCATCCCCATGTTTCTATCTCTCTCCATCCCCATGTTTCTCTCTCTCTCTCCATGTCTCTCTCCATCCCCATGTTTCTATGTCTCTCCATGTCTCTCCATCCCCATGTTTCTATCTTTCTCCATGTCTCTCTCCATCCCCATGTTTCTCTCTCTCTCCATGTCTCTCTCCATCCCCATGTTTCTATGTCTCTCCATCCCCATGTTTCTATCTCTCTCCATGTCTCTCTCCATCCCCATGTTTCTATCTCTCTCCATGTCTCTCTCCATCCCCATGTTTTATCTCTTCCATGTCTCTCTCCATCCCCATGTTTCTATCTCTCTCCATGTCTCTCTCCATCCCCATGTTTCTCTCTCTCCATGTCTCTCTCCATCCCCATCTTCTCTATCTCTCCATCCATGTTTCTCTCTCTCCATCCCCATGTTTCTATCTCTCTCCATGTCTCTCTCCATCCCCATGTTTCTGTCTCTCTCCATGTCTCTCTCCATCCCCATGTTTCTATGTCTCTCCATCCCCATGTTTCTCTCTCTCTCCATGTCTCTCTCCATCCCCATGTTTCTCTCTCTCCATGTCTCTCTCCATCCCCATGTTTCTCTCTCTCTCCATGTTTCTCTCTCTCTCCATGTCTCTCTCCATCCCCATGTTTCTCTCTCTCTCCATGTCTCTCTCCATCCCCATGTTTCTCTCTCTCTCCATGTCTCTCTCCATCCCCATGTTTCTCTCTCTCCATGTCTCTCTCCATCCCCATGTTTCTCTCTCTCTCCATGTCTCTCTCCATCCCCATGTTTCTCTCTCTCCATGTCTCTCTCCATCCCCTCTCCATGTCTCTCTCTCCCCGTCTTTCTCTCTCTCCATGTCTCTCTCCATCCCCATGTTTCTATCTCTCTCCATGTCTCTCTCCATCCCCATGTTTCTCTCTCTCTCCATGTCTCTCTCCATCCCCATGTTTCTCTCTCTCCATGTCTCTCTCCATCCCCATGTTTCTCTCTCTCTCCATGTCTCTCTCCATCCCCATGTTTCTCTCTCCATGTCTCTCTCCATCCCCATGTTTCTATCTCTCTCCATGTCTCTCTCCATCCCCATGTTTCTCTCTCTCTCCATGTCTCTCTCCATCCCCATGTTTCTATCTCTCTCCATGTCTCTCTCCATCCCCATGTTTCTCTCTCTCCATGTCTCTCTCCATCCCCATGTTTCTATGTCTCTCCATCCCCATGTTTCTATCTCTCTCCATCCCCATGTTTCTATCTCTCTCCATGTCTCTCCATCCCCATGTTCTCTCTCCATGTCTCTCTCCATCCCCATGTTTCTCTCTCTCCATGTCTCTCCATCCCCATGTTTCTCTCTCTCTCCATGTCTCTCTCCATCCCCATGTTTCTATCTCTCTCCATGTCTCTCTCCATCCCCATGTTTCTCTCTCTCTCCATGTCTCTCTCCATCCCCATGTTTCTCTCTCTCCATGTCTCTCTCCATCCCCATGTTTCTCTCTCTCCATGTCTCTCTCCATCCCCATGTTTCTATCTCTCTCCATGTCTCTCCATCCCCATGTTTCTCTCTCTCCATGTCTCTCTCCATCCCCATGTTTCTATCTCTCTCCATGTCTCTCTCCATCCCCATGTTTCTCTCTCTCCATGTCTCTCTCCATCCCCATGTTTCTCTCTCTCTCCATGTCTCTCTCCATCCCCATGTTTCTCTCTCTCCATGTCTCTCTCCATCCCCATGTTTCTCTCTCTCCATGTCTCTCTCCATCCCCATGTTTCTCTCTCTCCATGTCTCTCTCCATCCCCATGTTTCTCTCTCTCTCCATGTCTCTCTCCATCCCCATGTTTCTCTCTCTCCATGTCTCTCTCCATCCCCATGTTTCTCTCTCTCCATGTCTCTCCATCCCCATGTTTCTCTCTCTCCATGTCTCTCTCCATCCCCATGTTTCTATCTCTCTCCATGTCTCTCTCCATCCCCATGTTTCTCTCTCTCCATGTCTCTCTCCATCCCCATGTTTCTCTCTCTCCATGTCTCTCTCCATCCCCATGTTTCTATCTCTCTCCATGTCTCTCTCCATCCCCATGTTTCTCTCTCTCCATGTCTCTCTCCATCCCCATGTTTCTCTCTCTCTCCATGTCTCTCTCCATCCCCATGTTTCTCTCTCTCTCCATGTCTCTCTCCATCCCCATGTTTCTCTCTCTCCATGTCTCTCTCCATCCCCATGTTTCTATCTCTCTCCATGTCTCTCTCCATCCCCATGTTTCTCTCTCTCTCCATGTCTCTCTCCATCCCCATGTTTCTCTCTCTCCATGTCTCTCTCCATCCCCATGTTTCTCTCTCTCTCCATCCCCATGTTTCTATCTCTCCATGTCTCTCTCCATCCCCATGTTTCTCTCTCTCTCCATGTCTCTCTCCATCCCCATGTTTCTCTCTCTCCATCTCTCTCTCCATCCCCATGTTTTCTCTCTCTCCATGTCTCCCCATCCCCATGTTTCTATCTCTCTCCATGTCTCTCTCCATCCCCATGTTTCTCTCTCTCTCCATGTCTCTCTCCATCCCCATGTTTCTCTCTCTCTCCATGTCTCTCTCCATCCCCATGTTTCTCTCTCTCCATGTCTCTCTCCATCCCCATGTTTTCTCTCTCCATGTCTCTCTCCATCCCCATGTTTCTCTCTCTCTCCATGTCTCTCTCCATCCCCATGTTTCTCTCTCTCTCCATGTCTCTCTCCATCCCCATGTTTCTCTCTCTCCATGTCTCTCTCCATCCCCATGTTTCTCTCTCTCCATGTCTCTCTCCATCCCCATGTTTCTATCTCTCTCCATGTCTCTCTCCATCCCCATGTTTCTCTCTCTCTCCATGTCTCTCTCCATCCCCATGTTTCTCTCTCTCTCTCCATGTCTCTCTCCATCCCCATGTTTCTCTCTCTCCATGTCTCTCTCCATCCCCATGTTTCTCTCTCTCCATGTCTCTCTCCATCCCCATGTTTCTCTCTCTCTCCATGTCTCTCTCCATCCCCATGTTTCTCTCTCTCTCCATGTCTCTCTCCATCCCCATGTTTCTCTCTCTCTCCATGTCTCTCTCCATCCCCATGTTTCTATCTCTCTCCATGTCTCTCTCCATCCCCATGTTTCTATCTCTCTCCATGTCTCTCTCCATCCCCATGTTTCTCTCTCTCCATGTCTCTCTCCATCCCCATGTTTCTCTCTCTCTCCATGTCTCTCTCCATCCCCATGTTTCTCTCTCCATGTCTCTCCATCCCCATGTTTCTCTCTCTCCATGTCTCTCCATCCCCATGTTTCTCTCTCTCCATGTCTCTCTCCATCCCCATGTTTCTCTCTCTCTCCATGTCTCTCTCCATCCCCATGTTTCTATCTCTCTCCATGTCTCTCTCCATCCCCATGTTTCTCTCTCTCTCCATGTCTCTCTCCATCCCCATGTTTCTCTCTCTCTCCATGTCTCTCTCCATCCCCATGTTTCTCTCTCTCCATGTCTCTCTCCATCCCCATGTTTCTCTCTCTCTCCATGTCTCTCTCCATCCCCATGTTTCTCTCTCTCTCCATGTCTCTCTCCATCCCCATGTTTCTCTCTCTCCATGTCTCTCTCCATCCCCATGTTTCTATCTCTCTCCATGTCTCTCTCCATCCCCATGTTTCTCTCTCTCTCCATGTCTCTCTCCATCCCCATGTTTCTATGTCTCTCTCCATCCCCATGTTTCTCTCTCTCTCCATGTCTCTCTCCATCCCCATGTTTCTATCTCTCTCCATGTCTCTCTCCATCCCCATGTTTCTCTCTCTCTCCATGTCTCTCTCCATCCCCATGTTTTCTCTCTCCATGTCTCTCTCCATCCCCATGTTTTCTCTCTCTCCATGTCTCTCTCCATCCCCATGTTTCTATGTCTCTCCATGTCTCTCCATCCCCATGTTTTCTTCTCTCCATGTCTCTCTCCATCCCCATGTTTCTCTCTCTCTCCATGTCTCTCTCCATCCCCATGTTTCTATCTCTCTCCATGTCTCTCTCCATCCCCATGTTTCTCTCTCTCTCTCCATGTCTCTCTCCATCCCCATGTTTCTATCTCTCTCCATGTCTCTCTCCATCCCCATGTTTCTATCTCTCTCCATGTCTCTCTCCATCCCCATGTTTCTATCTCTCTCCATGTCTCTCTCCATCCCCATGTTTCTATCTCTCTCCATGTCTCTCTCCATCCCCATGTTTCTCTCTCTCTCCATGTCTCTCTCCATCCCCATGTTTCTATCTCTCTCCATGTCTCTCCATCCCCATGTTTCTCTCTCTCTCCATGTCTCTCTCCATCCCCATGTTTCTCTCTCTCTCCATGTCTCTCTCCATCCCCATGTTTCTCTCTCTCTCCATGTCTCTCTCCATCCCCATGTTTCTCTCTCCATGTCTCTCTCCATCCCCATGTTTCTATCTCTCTCCATGTCTCTCTCCATCCCCATGTTTCTCTCTCTCCATGTCTCTCTCCATCCCCATGTTTCTATGTCTCTCCATCCCCATGTTTCTATCTCTCTCCATGTCTCTCTCCATCCCCATGTTTCTATCTTCTCTATCTCTCTCCATGTCTCTCTCCATCCCCATGTTTCTCTCTCTCTCCATGTCTCTCTCCATCCCCATGTTTCTCTCTCTCCATGTCTCTCTCCATCCCCCTGTTTCTCTCTCTCCATGTCTCTCTCCATCCCCATGTTTCTCTCTCTCTCCATGTCTCTCTCCATCCCCATGTTTTCTCTCTCCATGTCTCTCTCCATCCCCATGTTTCTCTCTCTCCATGTCTCTCTCCATCCCCATGTTTCTCTCTCCATGTCTCTCTCCATCCCCATGTTTCTCTCTCTCCATGTCTCTCTCCATCCCCATGTTTCTCTCTCTCCATGTCTCTCTCCATCCCCATGTTTCTCTCTCTCCATGTCTCTCTCCATCCCCATGTTTTCTCTCTCCATGTCTCTCTCCATCCCCATGTTTCTCTCTCTCCATGTCTCTCCATCCCCATGTTTCTATCTCTCTCCATGTCTCTCTCCATCCCCATGTTTCTTCTCTCTCCATGTCTCTCTCCATCCCCATGTTTCTATCTCTCTCCATGTCTCTCTCCATCCCCATGTTTCTCTCTCTCTCCATCCCCATGTTTCTCTCTCTCCATGTCTCTCCATCCCCATGTTTCTATCTCTCTCCATGTCTCTCCATCCCCATGTTCTCTCCATGTCTCTCTCCATCCCCATGTTTCTCTCTCTCCTCTCTCCATCCCCATGTTTCTCTCTCTCCATGTCTCTCTCCATCCCCATGTTTCTCTCTCTCTCCATGTCTCTCTCCATCCCCATGTTTCTATCTCTCTCCATGTCTCTCTCCATCCCCATGTTTCTCTCTCTCCATGTCTCTCCATCCCCATGTTTCTCTCTCTCCATGTCTCTCTCCATCCCCATGTTTCTCTCTCTCTCCATGTCTCTCTCCATCCCCATGTTTCTCTCTCCATCCCCATGTTTCTCTCTCTCCATGTCTCTCTCCATCCCCATGTTTCTTCTCTCTCCATGTCTCTCTCCATCCCCATGTTTTCTCTCTCCATGTCTCTCTCCATCCCCATGTTTTCTCTCTCTCTCCATGTCTCTCTCCATCCCCATGTTTCTCTCTCTCTCCATGTCTCTCTCCATCCCCATGTTTCTCTCTCTCCATGTCTCTCCATCCCCATGTTTCTCTCTCTCCATGTCTCTCTCCATCCCCATGTTTCTCTCTCTCTCCATGTCTCTCTCCATCCCCATGTTTCTCTCTCTCTCCATGTCTCTCTCCATCCCCATGTTTCTATCTCTCTCCATGTCTCTCTCCATCCCCATGTTTCTCTCTCTCTCCATGTCTCTCTCCATCCCCATGTTTCTCTCTCTCTCCATGTCTCTCCATCCCCATGTTTCTATCTCTCTCCATGTCTCTCTCCATCCCCATGTTTCTCTCTCTCCATGTCTCTCTCCATCCCCATGTTTCTCTCTCTCTCCATGTCTCTCTCCATCCCCATGTTTTTCTCTCTCTCCATGTCTCTCTCCATCCCCATGTTTCTCTCTCTCCATGTCTCTCTCCATCCTCATGTTTTCTATCTCTCCATGTCTCTCTCCATCCCCATGTTTTTCTCTCTCTCCATGTCTCTCTCCATCCCCATGTTTCTGTCTCTCTCCATCCCCATGTTCTCTCTCTCTCTCTCCATGTTTCTCTCTCTCTCCATGTCTCTCTCCATCCCCATGTTTCTATCTCTCTCCATGTCTCTCTCCATCCCATGTTTCTATCTCTCTCCATGTCTCTCTCCATCCCCATGTTCTCTCCATGTCTCTCTCCATGTCTCTCTCCATCCCCATGTTTCTATCTCTCCATGTCTCTCTCCATCCCCATGTTTATCTCTCTCCATGTCTCTCTCCATCCCCATGTTTCTATCTCTCTCCATGTCTCTCTCCATCCCCATGTTCTCTCTCTCCATGTCTCTCTCCATCCCCATGTTTCTATCTCTCTCCATGTCTCTCTCCATCCCCATGTTTCTCTCTCTCCATGTCTCTCTCCATCCCCATGTTTCTCTCTCTCATGTCTCTCTCCATCCCCATGTTTCTCTCTCTCTCCATGTCTCTCTCCATCCCCATGTTTTCTCTCTCTCCATGTCTCTCCATCCCCATGTTTCTCTCTCTCCATGTCTCTCTCCATCCCCATGTTTCTTCTCTCTCCATGTCTCTCTCCATCCCCATGTTTCTATCTCTCTCCATGTCTCTCTCCATCCCCATGTTTCTATCTCTCCATGTCTCTCTCCATCCCCATGTTTCTATCTCTCTCCATGTCTCTCTCCATCCCCATGTTTCTATCTCTCTCCATGTCTCTCCATCCCCATGTTTCTATCTCTCTCCATGTCTCTCTCCATCCCCATGTTTCTGTTTCTCTCCATCCCCATTTCTCTCCATGTCTCTCTCCATCCCCATGTTTCTCTCTCTCCATGTCTCTCTCCATCCCCATGTTTCTCTCTCTCCATGTCTCTCTCCATCCCCATGTTTCTCTCTCTCTCCATGTCTCTCTCCATCCCCATGTTTCTATCTCTCTCCATGTCTCTCTCCATCCCCATGTTTTCTCTCTCTCTCCATGTCTCTCTCCATCCCCATGTTTCTCTCTCTCCATGTCTCTCTCCATCCCCATGTTTCTCTCTCTCCCATGTCTCTTCCATCCCCATGTTTTCTCTCTCCATGTCTCTCCATCCCCATGTTTCTCTCTCTCTCTCATCCCCATGTTTCTCTCTCTCCATGTCCATCATCCCCATGTTTCTCTCTCTCCATGTCTCTCTCCATCCCCATGTTCCTATCTCTCTCCATGTCTCTCTCCATCCCCATGTTTCTATCTCTCTCCATGTCTCTCTCCATCCCCATGTTTTCTCCATGTCTCTCTCCATCCCCATGTTTCTATGTCTCTCCATCCCCATGTTTCTCTCTCTCTCCATGTCTCTCTCCATCCCCATGTTTCTCTCTCTCTCCATGTCTCTCTCCATCCCCATGTTTCTATCTCTCCATGTCTCTCCATCCCCATGTTTCTCTCTCTCCATGTCTCTCTCCATCCCCATGTTTCTCTCTCTCTCCATGTCTCTCCATCCCCATGTTTCTCTCTCTCCATGTCTCTCTCCATCCCCATGTTTTCTCTCTCTCTCCATGTCTCTCTCCATCCCCATGTTTCTCTCTCTCTCCATGTCTCTCCATCCCCATGTTTCTCTCTCTCTCCATGTCTCTCTCCATCCCCATGTTTCTCTCTCTCTCCATGTCTCTCTCCATCCCCATGTTTCTCTCTCTCTCCATGTCTCTCTCCATCCCCATGTTTCTCTCTCTCCATGTCTCTCCATCCCCATGTTTCTCTCTCTCTCCATGTCTCTCTCTCCATCCCCATGTTTCTCTCTCTCTCCATGTCTCTCCATCCCCATGTTTCTTCTCTCTCTCCATGTCTCTCTCCATCCCCATGTTTCTCTCTCTCTCCATGTCTCTCTCCATCCCCATGTTTCTCTCTCTCTCCATGTCTCTCTCCATCCCCATGTTTCTCTCTCTCTCCATGTCTCTCTCCATCCCCATGTTTCTCTCTCTCTCCATGTCTCTCCATCCCCATGTTTCTCTCTCTCTCCATGTCTCTCCATCCCCATGTTTCTCTCTCTCTCCATGTCTCTCTCCATCCCCATGTTTCTATGTCTCTCTCCATGTCTCTCTCCATCCCCATGTTTCTATCTCTCTCCATGTCTCTCTCCATCCCCATGTTTTCTCTCTCTCCTCCATGTCTCTCTCCATCCCCATGTTTTCTCTCTCTCCATGTCTCTCTCCATCCCCATGTTTTTCTCTCTCTCTCCATCCCCATGTTTCTCTCTCTCTCCATGTCTCTCCATCCCCATGTTTCTATCTCTCTCCATGTCTCTCTCCATCCCCATGTTTCTCTCTCTCTCCATGTCTCTCTCCATCCCCATGTTTTCTCTCTCTCCATGTCTCTCTCCATCCCCATGTTTCTATCTCTCCATGTCTCTCTCCATCCCCATGTTTCTCTCTCTCTCCATGTCTCTCTCCATCCCCATGTTTCTCTCTCTCCATGTCTCTCTCCATCCCCATGTTTTCTCTCTCTCCATGTCTCTCTCCATCCCCATGTTTCTCTCTCTCTCCATGTCTCTCTCCATCCCCATGTTTCTATCTCTCTCCATGTCTCTCTCCATCCCCATGTTTCTCTCTCTCTCCATGTCTCTCCATCCCCATGTTTCTCTCTCTCTCCATGTCTCTCTCCATCCCCATGTTTCTCTCTCTCTCCATGTCTCTCTCCATCCCCATGTTTCTATCTCTCTCCATGTCTCTCTCCATCCCCATGTTTCTATCTCTCTCCATGTCTCTCTCCATCCCCATGTTTCTCTCTCCATGTCTCTCTCCATCCCCATGTTTCTCTCTCTCTCCATGTCTCTCTCCATCCCCATGTTTCTCTCTCTCTCCATGTCTCTCTCCATCCCCATGTTTCTATCTCTCTCCATGTCTCTCTCCATCCCCATGTTTCTCTCTCTCTCCATGTCTCTCTCCATCCCCATGTTTCTATCTCTCTCCATGTCTCTCTCCATCCCCATGTTTCTCTCTCTCTCCATGTCTCTCTCCATCCCCATGTTTCTCTCTCTCTCCATGTCTCTCTCCATCCACATGTTTCTCTCTCTCTCCATCCCCATGTATCTATCTCTCTCCATGTCTCTCTCCATCCCCATGTTTATATCTCTCCATGTCTCTCCATCCCCATGTTTCTCTCTCTCCACTCATGTCTCTCTCTCTCTTTCTTTCTCTCCATTTCTCTCTTTCTCTCTTTCTCTGCTCTTCTGCAGTTCAGGAGGAAAAGGTAAGTTATGCTTCTCTCTCCTCTTCTCTCTTATCTTTGTTCTCTGAGCTATTCTAGAGTTGGTTGTTAGGTTGTTAATTCCTGTGGTCTGGTGAAGTCTCAGCCCAGCAGGTCCACTGTTGATGACCTCATAGTGTTGTCTTCCTCTGCAGAATCAGTCTGAGGAGAGCAGAAGTGAAGATGAGTGAAGAAGAGGAAGGCTGATCCTTTGGACTTAACAAGAAAATCCTTTTATTTTCTACAGTATGGCACTTCTTCAATCATTTTGGTTTTGTTTGTTCTTTCTACTATATGGATGTTTTCTGTCAGAGCTGTCCCCACCATAGTGATGGCATGTGACTATGTTATTAGTACAGTACAGACAGGATGACAGACAGACAGGGTTTTCTATGGCAATATTCTTAATAGTTTACCCTACAGGAATATTTTAAAGATCAAACGTTGTGGAGAATCTATATTTTATGCGTGTTTGCACATTTTATATATTTATGCTTTAATTCAATGGGATTAATAACAAATTCAGAATCAACAACATTTGGTTACAAACACCACATATGCTTCCAAATGCTTAGTTTATATAATTGCTTTTTTTAAATTGTTTATATCATGGCAGTATAGATATATCGTATCTAATGTTATATTTCCCACTACTCAGTCCCATCAGCATTAGTCTCCTATACAGCTCCCCAGCTTGTAGTCCAAACAACAGGAAATGATTTGCCTCTGGTTTGTCCAGCCGTTCCTATGGGGAAAATGAATAAGGAAAGAATGGGGTTTTGGAATGAAGGCAGAAAATAAAAGGTCTAAGGTTAACACAGGCTTAGGAGGTCTTATATGTTGTGTTTTATGATATAATATCAGTCAGTTAACATGACTTTTATTAAACTTTATGTTGTGTGTTTTTTTATTACATAAATGCTTCAAGGCATCACAAGAAGTGATGTTAGCTGGTGAAGATGATCTCATGGAACAAAACGTACGATCTCCTGAGCCTTTGTTTACCACAGATCTTATTTCCCTGTTTATCCAAAAACCCTACAAAAACATTCATTTTCCCATAGGTTTTGTCCAACAAACCATGGCGGAGTGAGTGCCTACAAAAAGACGCAATTACGATTTCTCTATATTATCCTAAGCAATATCTTAATCTCTCCATACTGCAGTTTAACAGTTACTAGTCCTAGCTGCTGCCATTATCTTAATATCCCCATACTGCAGTTTAACAGTTACTAGTCCTAGCTGCTGCCATTATCTTAATCTCTCCATACTGCAGTTTAACAGTTAGTAGTCCTAGCTGCTGCCATTATCTTAATATCCCCATACTGCAGTTTAACAGTTAGTAGTCCTAGCTGCTGCCATTATCTTAATATCCCCATACTGCAGTTTAACAGTTAGTAGTCCTAGCTGCTGCCATTATCTTAATCTCTCCATACTGCAGTTTAACAGTTAGTAGTCCTAGCTGCTGCCATTATCTTAATATCCCCATACTGCAGTTTAACAGTTAGTAGTCCTAGCTGCTGCCATTATCTTAATATCCCCATACTGCAGTTTAACAGTTAGTAGTCCTTGCTGCTGCCATTATCTTAATATCCCCATACTGCAGTTTAACAGTTGGTAGTCCTAGCTGCTGCCATTATCTTAATCTCTCCATACTGCAGTTTAACAGTTAGTAGTCCTAGCTGCTGCCATTATCTTAATATCCCCATACTGCAGTTTAACAGTTAGTAGTCCTTGCTGCCATGATCTTAATATCCCCATACTGCAGTTTAACAGTTACTAGTCCTAGCTGCTGCCATTATCTTAATCTCTCCATACTGCAGTTTAACAGTTAGTAGTCCTCGCTGCTGCCATTATCTTAATATCCCCATACTGCAGTTTAACAGTTAGTAGTCCTTGCTGCTGCCATGATCTTAATATCCCCATACTGCAGTTTAACAGTTAGTAGTCCTAGCTGCTGCCATTATCTTAATCTCTCCATACTGCAGTTTAACAGTTAGTAGTCCTTGCTGCTGCTCATGTAGAGAGAGACCACATTCTGCAGTATATTGATTTCATTCTTTATGGATTGAAGTGCTCTGTTTTGATTTACTCATTTAGATATTAGATATCAGTTAGATATGAGTCATTAATCTAGTAGTGATCTCTCTCTGTTACCCTGCAGTGTTGTTGTGTGGTTGACTAGATAGACAGACAGGCAGACAGGATGACAGATAGACATACAGGAAGACAGCATGGTAAAGAGACAGGCAGGAAGAAAAACAGACTGGCAGAGAGAGGCAGACAGACAGGAAGAAAGACTGACAGGCAGAGAGAGAGGCAGGAAGACTTACTGGCTGTATCTCTGAATGGTCTGTTCTGGTCTCTTCTGCTCTTGTCATCTTTGTGGCTGTATCATCTTTGTATTTGTGGTTGTATCTCAATGCCCAGAGCAAAATAAAATGAATGAACTGAGTATTACCTCTGGTTCTACCATTGTATTTCTTCAACGTCTGTTCTGTACGTCCACTTTATTACGATAGCCTTCAGTGTCTATAGACCTGTTAGACCAGTGTCTATAGACCTGTTAGACCAGTGTCTATAGACCAGCTAGACCAGTATCTATAGACCAGTTAGACCAGTATCTATAGACCTGTTAGACCAGTATCTATAGACCTGTTAGACCATCTATAAACCAGTATCTATAGACCAGTTAGACCAGTATCTATAGACCAGTTAGACCAGTATCTATAGACCTGTTAGACCAGTATCTATAGACCAGTATCTATAGACCTGTTAGACCAGTATCTATAGACCTGTTAGACCAGTGTCTATAGACCTGTTAGACCAGTATCTATAGACCTGTTAGACCAGTATCTATAGACCAGAATCTATAGACCTGTTAGACCATTATCTATAGACCAGTTAGACCAGTATCTATAGACCTGTTAGACCAGTGTCTATAGACCAGTATCTATAGACCTGTTAGACCAGTATCTATAGACCTGTTAGACCAGTATCTATAGACCAATTAGACCAGTATCTATAGACCAGTTAGACCAGTATCTATAGACCTGTTAGACCAGTATCTATAGACCAGTTAGACCAGTATATTTAGACCAGTATCTATAGACCTGTTAGACCAGTATCTATAGACCTGTTAGACCAGTGTCTATAGACCTGTTAGACCAGTATCTATAGACCTGTTAGACCAGTATCTATAGACCTGTTAGACCAGTATCTATAGACCTGTTAGACCAGTATCTATAGACCAGTATCTATAGACCAGTTAGACCAGTATCTATAGACCAGTTAGACCAGTATCTATAGACCTGTTAGACCAGTATCTATAGACCTGTTAGACCAGTATCTATAGACCTGTTAGACCAGTATCTATAGACCAGTTAGACCAGAATCTATAGACCTGTTAGACCAGACCAGTATCTATAGACCTGTTAGACCAGTATCTATAGACCTGTTAGACCAGTATCTATAGACCTGTTAGACCAGTATCTATAGACCAGTTAGACCAGTATCTATAGACCTGTTAGACCAGTATCTATAGACATGTTAGACCAGTATCTATAGACCTGTTAGACCAGTGTCTATAGACCAGTATCTATAGACCTGTTAGACCAGTATCCAGTATCTATAGACCAGTTAGACCAGTATATTTAGACCAGTATCTATAGACCTGTTAGACCAGTATCCATAGACCTGTTCGACCAGTATCTATAGACCTGTTAGACCAGACCAGTATCTATAGACCTGTTAGACCAGTATCTATAGACCTGTTAGACCAGTATCTATAGACCAGTTAGACCAGTATCTATAGACCTATTAGACCAGTTATGTCTTCTCTTGAGAGCCAGGTCTGCCTTTCTCAATAGCAAGGCTATGCTCACTGAGTCTGTACATAGTCAAAGCTTTCCTTAAGTTTGGGTCAGTCACAGTGGTCAGGTATTCTGCTGTACTCTCTGTTTAGGGCCAAATAGCATTCTAGTTTGCTCTGTTTTTACATTTACATTTAACATTTAAGTCTTTTAGCAGTCTGCCTTATCCAGAGCAAGGCTATGCTCACAAATTGGTGCATCTATGACAACCAGTCAACAGCCACTTGCATCTAAGTTTGGGGGTGAGAAGGTATTACTGTACTCCTGTTTACCCATTACTTACCTAGTTTGCTCTTTCCCTTTTTGTTTGTTAATTCTTTCCAATGTGTCAAGTAATTATCTTTTAGTTTTCTTTTGATTTGGTTGGGTCTAATTGTGTTACTGTCCTGGGGCTCTGTGGGGTCTGTTTGTGTTTGTGAACAGAGCCCCAGGACCAACTTGCTTAGGGGACTTCTCCAGGTTCCCTCTCTCTTTAGGTGATGGCTTTGTAATGGAAGGTTTGGGAATCGCTTCCTTTTAGGAGGTTGTAGAATTTAACGTCTCTCTTCTGGATTTTGATAATTAGCTGGTATCGCCCTAATTCTGCTCTGCATTCATTATTTTTTGGTTTACGTTGTACACCAAGGATATTCTTGGCAGAATTCTGCATGCAGAGTCTCATTTTTGTGTTTGTCCCATTTTGTGAATTTTTGGTTGGTGAAGGGTAATGAGTTCTGTAACTGATTCAAGTGTTTTTTTTGCCAGATCCTAATTAGTATGTTGAATTTCATGTTATTTTTGATGTTATAGAAGGCTCGGGTGCTGCAGACTGTTGTAGTTCCCTTCATTGATATGTATGTTGAAGAGGGTGGGGCTTAAGCTGCATCCCTGTCTCACCCCACGGCCCTTTGGAAAGAAATGTGTGTGTTGTTTGACAATTTTAAGCACACACTTGATGTATGTGTACATGGATTTTATAATGTTGTATGTTTGTCAACGCCACTTCCCATCCATTTGTATTGCAGACCCTCATGCCAAAATGAGTCAAAAGCTTTTTTGAAAACTAGGCAAGTCAGTTTACCTCTCCTGGAGGAGAAAATGCAGAGTGCCAAATTCAAATAAATTACTATAAAAATCAAACTTTCATGAAATCACACATGTAAGATGCCAAATTAAAGCTACACTTGTTGTGAATCCAGCCAACATGTCAGATTTCAAAAAGGCTTTTCGGCGAAAGCAAACGATGCTATTATCTGATAGCACAACAGTAAACAAACACTGACAAGCATATTTCAACCCTCCAGGCGCGACACAAAACGCAGAAATAAAGATATAATTCATGCCTTACCTTTGACAAGCTTCTTTTGTTGGCACTCCAATATGTCCCATAAACATCACAAATGGTCCTTTTGTTCGATTAATTTCGTCCATATATATCCAAAATGTCTATTTATTTGGCGCGTTTGATCCAGAAAAACACCGGTTCCAACTTGCGCTACGTGACTACAAAATATCTCAAAAGTTACCTGAAACCTTTGCCAAAACATTTCAAACTACTTTTATAATACAACTTTAGGTATTTTTTAACGTAAATCATTGATACAATTGAAGACGGGATGATCTGTGTTCAATACAGGAGGAAAACAAACTGTAGCTTTCAGGTCACGCGACTCTAACAAAGAGTCCTCTTCACTCTAGCCTCGTTCTGAACAGTGTTACTTCTTCCTTACACAAAGGGAAAATGACAACCAATTTCTAAAGACTGTTGACATCCAGTGGAAGCGTTAGGAACTGCAAGAAGGTCCCTTAGAAATCTGGATTCCCAATGAAAGCCCATTGAAAAGAGAGTGACCTCAAAAATCTCAAATCTATCCAAATCTAATAATATGCATATCTTATCTTCTGGGGATGAGTAGCGGGCAATTGAATTTGAGCATGCTTTTTGGGCATGCTTTTCATCCAAAATTCTGAATGCTGCCCCCTATCCTAGAGAAGTTAAGAACAAATTCTTATTTACAATGATGGCGTGCCAGGAAACTGTGGGTTAAATGCCTTGTTCAGGGGCAGAACAACAGATTTCTTCTTGTCAGCTCGGGATTCAATCCAGCAACCTTTGGGTTACTGGCCCAACGCTCTAATCGCTAGGCTAGACTTTTGTTTTGGTTTCTTTGATTGTCAATAAGGGTGTGCAGGGTGAATACGTGGTCTGTCGTACGGTATTTTGGTTAAAAGCCCATTTGGCATTTGCTCAGTCCTCAGTATGTTTTCACTGAGCAAATGTACGAGTCTGCTGTTAATGATAATGCAGAGGATTTTCCTTAGGTTGCTGTTAATGCTTATCCCACGGTAATTATTGGGTCAAATTTGTCTCCACTTTTGTGGATTGGGGTGACCAGTCCTGGGTTCCAAATATTGGGGAAGATGCCAGAGCTAAGGATGATGTTAAAGAGTTTAAGTATAGCCCATTGGAATTTGTGGTCTGTATATTTAATCTAGGATACCATCAACACCGCAGGCTTTTTGGGTTGGAGGGTTTGTATTTTGTCCTGTATTTCATTCAATGTAGTTGGAGAATCCAGTGGGTTCTGGTGGACTTTAATAGTTTTTTCTAAGATTTCTAGTTGATTGTAGTGGCCAATCGGTTCAAATATGACACAACCAAGAACTGTGAAAATCAATATAGACTTTTAATACACCAGTATCATAAGCCGGAGCGCCCCGCGGGACCCACACCTTTTCCAGAGCCCTGGCTCCAGTATTTATCCACATATTGCATATGAGCCCATCCCACATGTAAAATAAGTTTACATTCCAATCCGTGCATCCTGCTTGTTCAGCTCAATAACGCCCATACCTGCTTTCCGTCAGATTATAATGATGACAAGACCTTTGCTTTGTTCCTGCACTTAACTAAATGCATTCTTTTGTTTGTGTATTATCTAAGATCAGCAGACTATGTGTCTCCTCAGTTTCTAGCGTGTCCAGCTATACTAAAAATAGTGTACATTCCTCTATTTTACAGCCCTATGCTTTGGCTCTGCACTTAGCTCAATATGTTACTATGTATGTGTGTCTTTATCTCAGAGCAACAGACTATGTGTCTTCTCTGTCATTCCTTCTGCATCTCTACGTCATAAAAATATGCGAACTATGTCAGTTAGTCATTTGACTGTCTTTGTTATATCCCTCTGGTTATGTCATTTGAGCTGTCACCTTTCCTTCATGTAGTCTGTTTTTAGTGTTCAGCTATTCTATACATGTTATGCATTTGTCTATGTGTTATATTTGCAACCACATCATGTATATGTTTTGGCTGTTTGTCTTTGTGATAGGGCCAGTGGTTTATCCATAACTCTTTGTGGAAAAACGTATGTGTTATGACTTTACACCCCCTGCTATAATGGATAAAGAGTTACTTGTCTAACATGACACATAGGGAGTTATTTAATGGAAGCCTCTAAAATATAATCCAGTTAGAATCAGGAATTCCCCAGGGTAGCTGTTTAGGCCCTTTGCTTTTTTTTAATTTTTACTAATGACATAACACTAACTTTGAGTAAAGCCAGAGTATCTATGTATGCAGATGACTCAACACTATACACGTCAGCTACTACAGAGACTGAAATGACTGCAACACTCAACAAAGAGCTGCAGTTAGTTCAGAGTGGGTGGCAAGGAATAAATTAGCCCTAAATATGTCTAAAACTAAAAGCATTTTATTTGGAACAAAACACTCACTAATCCCTCAACCTCAACTAAATCTTATAATAATAATTTGGAAATTGAGCAAGTTGAGATGACTAAACTGCTTGGAGTAACCATGGATGGCAAACTGTCATGGTCAAAACATATTGATGCAGTAGTAGCTAAGATGGGGAGAAGTCTGTCTATAATAAAGCTTTGTTCAACCTTCTTAACAACACTATCAACAAGGCAGACCCTACAGGCCCTCGTTTTGTCGCACCTTGACTACTGTTTAGTCGTGTGGTCAGGTGCCAAAAAAAAGGACTAGCAATTGGCTCAGAACAGGGCAGCACGGCTGGCCCTTGGATGTACACAGAGAGCTAATATTAATAATATGCATGTCAATCTCTCCTGGCTGAAAGTGGAGGAGAGATTGACTTCATCGCTACTTTTATTTATGATAGGTATTGACATGTTGACTGCACCAAGCTGTCTGTCTAAACTACTGGCACACAGCTCGGACACCCATGCATACCCCACAAGACATGCCACAAGAGGGCTCTTCACAGTCCCCAAGTCCAGAACAGACTATGGGAGGCACACAGTACATTTACATTTAAGTCATTTAGCAGACGCTCTTATCCAGAGCGACTTACAAATTGGTGCGTTCACCTTATGACATCCAGTGGAACAGCCACTTTACAATAGTGCATCTAAATCTTTAGGGGGGGGGGGTGAGAAAGATTACATAGAGACATGACTACATAGAACTCTAAAAACAGATAAAAAACGTATGGAACAGCGGGGACTGTGAAGCAACACAAACATTGGCACAGACACACACACAAGTCCAGAACAGACTATGGGAGGACCACAGTACTACATAGAGCCACGACTACATGGAACTCTATTCCACAGTACTACATAGAGCCATGACTACATGGAACTCTATTCCACAGTACTACATAGAGCCATGACTACATGGAACTCTATTCAACAGTACTACATAGAGCCATGACTACATGGAACTCTATTCCACAGTACTACATAGAGCCATGACTACATGGAACTCTATTCCACAGTACTACATAGAGCCATGACTACATGGAACTCTATTCCACAGTACTACATAGAGACATGACTACATGGAACTCTATAGTAATTACAATATAGCAATTAAACACTGGAGTGGTAGATGTGCAGAAGATGAATGTGCAAGTAGAGATACTGGGGTGCAAAGGAGCAAGATAAATAAATAAATACAGTATGGGGATGAGGTAGTTGGTTGGGCTATTTGCAGATGAGCTATGTACAGGTGCAGTGATCAGGTGCAGTGATCTGTGAGCTGCTCTGACAGCTGGTGCTTAAAGCTAGTGAGGGAGATATGAGTCTCCAGCTTCAGTGATTTTTGCAGTTCGTTACAGTCAATGGCAGCAGAGAACTGGAAGGACAGGCGGCCAAAGGAAGATTTGGCTTTGGGGGTGACAAGTGAGATATACCTGCTGGAGCAAGTACTACGGGTGGGTGCTGCTATGTTGACCAGTGAGCTGAGATAAGGCGGTGCTTTACCTAGCAGAGACTTGTAGATGACCTGGAGCCAGTGGGTTTGGTGACGAGTATGAAGCGATGGCCAGCCAACGAGAGCGTACAGTTCGCAGTGGTGGGTGATATATGGGGCTTTGGTGACCAAACGCATGGCACTGTGATAGACTGCATCCAAGTTGTTGAGTAGAGTGTTGGAGGCTATTTTATAGATGACACCGCCGAAGTCGAGGATCGGTAGGATGGTCAGTTTTACGAGGGTATGTTTGACAGCATGAGTGAAGGATGCTTTGTTGTGAAATAGGAAGCCGATTCTAGATTTAATTTTGGATTGGAGATGCTTAATGTGAGTCTGGAAGGAGAGTTTACAGTCTAGCCAGACACCTAGGTATTTGTAGTTGTCCACATATTCTAAGTCAGAACCGTCCAGAGTAGTGATGCTGGACGGGCGGGCAGGTGTGGGCAGTGATCGGTTGAAGAGCATGCATTTAGTTTTACTTGCGTTTAAGAGCAGTTGAAGGCCACGGAAGGAGAGTTGTATGGCATTGAAGGGCTTCTGGAGGTTAGTTAACAGTGTCCAAAGAAGGGCCAGACGTATACAAAATGGTGTCGTCTGCGTAGAGATGGATCAGAGACTCACCAGCAGCAAGAGCGACATCATTGATGTATACAGAGAAGAGAGTCAGCCCGAGAATTGAACCCTGTGGCACCCCCATAGAGACTGCAAGAGGTCCTGACAACAGGCCCTCCGATTTGACACACTGAACTCTATCAGAGAAGTAGTTGGTGAACCACTCAATGCAATCATTTGAAAAACCAGAGCTGTTGAGTCTGCCAATAAGAATGTGGTGATTGACAGAGTGGAATGCCTTTGCCAGATCAATGAATACGGCTTCACAGTAATGTCTCTTATCGATGGCGGTTATGATATCGTTTAGGACCTTGAGCGTGGCTGAGGTGCACCCATGACCAGCTCTGAAACGAGATTGCATAGCGGAGAAGGTAGGGTGGGATTCAAAATGGTCGGTAATCTGTTTGTTGACTTGGCTTTCGAAGACCTTAGAAAGACAGGGTAGGATAGATATAGGTCTGTAGCAATTTGGGTCTAGAGTGTCTCCTACTTTGAAGAAGGGGATGACTGCGGCAGCTTTCCAATCTTTAGGAATCTCAGATGATACGAAAGAGAGGTTGAACAGGCTAGTAATAGGGGTTGCAACAATTTTGGCAGGTAATTTTAAAAGGAGAGGGTCCAGATTGTCTAGCCCGGCTGATTTGTAGGGGTCCAGGTTTTGCTGTTCTTTCAGAACATCAGCTATCTGGGTGAAGGAGAAATGGGGGAGGTTTGGGTAAGTTGCTTTTGTGGGTGCAGAGCTGTTGACCGGGGTAGGGGTAGCCAGGTGGAAAGCATGGCCAGCTGTAGAAAAATGCTTTTTGAAATGTTCAATTATTGTGGATTTATCGGTGGTGACAGTGTTTCCTAGCCTCAGAGCAGTGGGCAGATGGGAGGAGGTGCTCTTATTCTCCATGGACTTTATGGTGTCACAGAACTTTTTTGAGTTTGTGCTACAGGAAGATAAAATGTATCGCTGCTCATCGGCCATTAGACATAAATATTACACAACAAGTTGGAAATTGCAAATTCAATAATGAGTGGTTTGGAAGGAATCAGTGGTTAAGAGTTGGTGTGTGGTCAAAGTCTGGGTTTAAGGGTCTCTTTTCCAAGCGTAAAAGGATAAATATTGACATGCAACACCAAGGGCCAGAAAAGTTAGAATACATTGGCCATGCTGTCAATCCAGCATGACTTCTGCTGTGTTCAAAACAACTGGAAACCCGGACCTGGGAAATCTCAGTGAGTTCAAGATGATCTCTGAAACAAACGAGCTCCGTGTGGGTTGTTTTGAACAGTCATCCAACTGGGAGGAAGTCAGGAAGTCAGTTCCAAGTCGGGAACTCGGGCCTCTTTCTAGAGCTCCGACCTGAAAATCACTGACGTCGTGATTTGACCTTGTTTTTTTGAGTTCCCAGTTGTCTTGAAAATATCATAAATGCAGAGAATGCCAGACTTTGATGACAAAGTTTTATAACGAAATGTACCCACAAGAAGGACCGCGTGCCACCTTCCTGTTCAAGTGAGCACAGCACAACAAGGTGAGTCCAAAAATGTATTGTATGCTGCTGCATGAATTATGTAATGTGCCAGGGAGATATGTATACTGTAGCTAAGAAAGTAAGAAATGTCATCATTGAGTATTGTAAGAGCTTTTATTGTCTGCTTAAATGGCCCCTTTATTTATCCTACGCTTCTGACTTGGTGTACAGGGAGAACACTGTAAGAACGGCCCATGTTCTGAACTCTGTCAATGTACATTTCAAAAGTGCTGAATAAGTAGTTATATTGACTACGTCAGTCCTAGCTCGCTCATTATCTTAATCGAAATTACGTATTGCCTCTTATCCGCTCGTCGTACCCTTATAACATAGTTTGTACATCTCAATCGTGAGTAGGAACCACATTTGTTTAAGCAAGTCAGCCATATCAGCTATGTTCTTTAAAAAGGCAGTAAATGAGGCTGAATTAACTGTTTTACTGCCAGACAAGGCTCTGCTGATAGCCAGGTGTAGCGGTGGTAAGGATTCACTCAATGGTGCTGAAAAGCTCTGCTGTTGGGACAGCTTTATGTCGGCCCTAACAGTTTGTGGGCACCGTTTTTCACCGTTATAGTGCAGTTAATGTATTGTTTAGTGTTGTGGCTTTGCTGGCATGCATTTAAACCATATTTACATGCTAAAATCACCACTGTCTACTAATCATGCATTATTCCACCAGGACTAGATGGGTTCATTTGTTAAAATCACCACTGCCCTCACACATCAAAACATCTCCCTCAGAACGCCAGCTAAACTATAGTGATGTGCTGGGGAGAGGAGCCCCGTTGAGCAGGCCAGGTCCAGTGTGTGTTTGTTGGCTCTTTGAAGTGAGAAACTGTTTAGACAGAGCTAAGCTGGGTAAGAAAGAGGTAAATTGGAGGCTAATCCTGGTCCTGAAGCCAGAAAGCCAGATATATCAGCTGGACTAAGTCCGGTGCCAAAGCCATCCCTGCTATTCCTCTGTAGCCTTTGTGAGACCATCCACAATCATCACAACCAGCCAGTGATAGCTGACAGACCACCATAGTCCCTGTGCCGACCTGCTCAGATTCAAGGAATTGTCCCAGAGAGCGGTGGATGTGAGTCATGTATGATGAGAAAGGAGCAGGTGTTCTCTATAGTAATATAGTGTTGTAGCGTGTTAACTTTAGTCCTCTGAACTCCCACTCTGCACCACTTAAAAGGCCTGACGGGAAGAGGCTCACAGAGGCATTGTCCCCTGTCGGATTCCTGGGTTCGCTCCTGGTTTAACGCATGGCTGTTCTATACTGTACCATCACGCCAGACCTCTCAACTATCTAGCTGCCCAGCTAGGCCAAAGTCCCCAGCGGAGCAGGGCGCATGGAAAACAGAGCGGCGGTTGCATCTGAACCAGTCAGATGTGTCTGACCTCTAAGGTGAGAGGAGAAGCAGCATCTGGAATAGAGCCAGATGGAGTGGAGGCAGATGGAATAGAGCCAGATGGAGTAGGCAGGGCAGATGGAGCAGAGCCAGATAGAATGGAACCAGAGCCAGATAGAATAGAGCCAGATAGAGTAAAACCCAAACAAATGGAGACAGATAGAATAGTCATATGGAATAGAGACAGATAGAAAAAAGATAGAATAGAGTCAGATAGTGTAGAGACAGAGAGAATAGAGCCCGGTAGATTAGAACCCAAAAGAATAGAGACAGATAGAATAGTCATATGGAAAGAGACAGATAGAATTCAGCCAGATCGAGTAGAGCCAGATAGAATAGAGACAGATCGAGTAGAGCCAGATAGAATAGAGACAGATAGAATAGTCATATGGAAAGAGACAGATATAATAGTCATATGGAAAGAGACAGATAGAATAGTCATATGGAAAGAGACAGATAGAATTCAGCCAGATCGAGTAGAGCCAGATAGAGTAGAGCCAGGTAGAGTAGAGCCAGAGACAGATAGAATAGAGACAGATGCAAAGAGACAGATAGAATAGTCATATGGAAAGAGACAGATAGAATTCAGCCAGATCGAGTAGAGCCAGATAGAGTAGAGCCAGGTAGAGTAGAGCCAGATAGAGTAGAGCCAGGTAGAGTAGAGCCAGAGACAGATAGAATAGAGACAGATAGAATAGTCATATGGAAAGAGACGGATAGAATAGTCATATGCAAAGAGACAGATAGAGTAGAAACAAAGACAGAATTCAGCCAGATCGAATAGAGCCAGATAGAGTAGAGCCAGGTAGAGTAGAGCCAGGTAGAGTAGAGCCAGATGGAGTGGAGCCAGATGGAGTGGAGCCAGATAGAGTGGAGCCAGATGGAGTGGAGCCAGATGGAGTGGAGCCAGATGGTGTAGAGACAGATGGAGTAGTGCCAGATTGAGTAGAGACAGATTGAGTAGAGACAGATGGAGTAGTGCCAGATGGAGTAGAGACAGATGGAGTAGAGCCAGATAGAATAGTCATATGGAAAGAGCCAGATAGAATAGAGACAGATAGAATAGTCATATGGAAAGAGACGGATAGAATAGTCATATGCAAAGAGACAGATAGAATAGTCATATGGAAAGACACAGATAGAATTCAGCCAGGTAGAGTAGAGCCAGATAGAGTAGAGCCAGGTAGAGTAGAGCCAGAGACTGACAAATCAACTGTAAATTTCGGTGTTCCTCAAGGTTCCGTTTTAGGACCACTATTGTTTTCACTATACATTTTACCTCTTGGGGATGTTGTTCGAAAACATAATGTTAACTTTCACTACTATGCGGATGACACACAGCTGTACATTTCAATGAAACATGGTGAAGCACCAAAATTGCCCTCGCTAGAAGCATGTGTTTCAGACATAAGGAAGTGGATGGCTGCAAACTTTCTACTATTAAACTCGGACAAAACAGAGATGCTTGTTCTAGGTCCCAAGAAACAAAGAGATCTTCTGTTGAATCTGACAATTAATCTTAATGGTTGTACAGTCGTCTCAAATAAAACTGTGAAGGACCTCGGCGTTACTCTGGACCCTGATCTCTCTTTTGAAGAACATATCAAGACCATTTCGAGGACAGCTTTTTTCCATCTACGTAATATTGCAAAAATCAGAAACTTTCTGTCCAAAAATGATGCAGAAAAATTATTCCATGCTTTTGTCACTTCTAGGTTAGACTACTGCAATGCTCTACTTTCCGGCTACCCGGATAAAGCACTAAATAAACTTCAGTTAGTGCTAAATACGGCTGCTAGAATCCTGACTAGAACCAAAAAATTTGATCATATTACTCCAGTGCTAGCCTCTCTACACTGGCTTCCTGTCAAAGCAAGGGCTGATTTTAAGGTTTTACTGCTAACCTACAAAGCATTACATGGGCTTGCTCCTACCTATCTCTCTAATTTGGTCCTGCCGTACATACCTACACGTACGCTACGGTCACAAGACGCAGGCCTCCTAACTGTCCCTAGAATTTCTAAGCAAACAGCTGGAGGCAGGGCTTTCTCCTATAGAGCTCCATTTTTATGGAACGGTCTGCCTACCCATGTCAGAGAAGCAAACTCGGTCTCAACCTTTAATAATAATAATAATAATATATGCCATTTAGCAGACGCTTTTATCCAAAGCGACTTACGTCTTTACTGAAGACTCATCTCTTCAGTGGGTCATATGATTGAGTGTAGTCTGGCCCAGGAGTGGGAAGGTGAACGGAAAGGCTCTGGAGCAACGAACCGCCCTTGCTGTCTCTGCCTGGCCGGTTCCCCTCTTTCCACTGGGATTCTCTGCCTCTAACCCTATTACAGGGGCTGAGTCACTGGCTCACTGGGGCTCTCTCATGCCGTCCCTGCAGGGGGTGCGTCACCTGAGTGGGTTGATTCACTGTTGTGGTCATCTTGTCTGGGTTGGCGCCCCCCACTTGGGCTGTGCCGTGGCGGAGATCTTTGTGGGCTATACTCAGCCTTGTCTCAGGATGGTAAGTTGGTGGTTGAAGATATCCCTCTAGTGGTGTGGGGGCTGTGCTTTGGCAAAGTGGGTGGGGTTATATCCTTCCTGTTTGGCCCTGTCCGGGGGTGTCCTCGGATGGGGCCACAGTGTCTCCTGTCCCCTCCTGTCTCAGCCTCCAGTATTTATGCTGCAGTAGTTTGTGTCGGGGGGCTAGGGTCAGTTTGTTATATCTGGAGTACTTCTCCTGTCCTATTCGGTGTCCTGTGTGAATCTAAGTGTGCGTTCTCTAATTCTCTCCGTCTTTCTTTCTCTCTCTCGGAGGACCTGAGCCCTAGGACCATGCCCCAGGACTACCTGACATGATGACTCCTTGCTGTCCCCAGTCCACCTGGCCATGCTGCTGCTCCAGTTTCAACTGTTCTGCCTTATTATTATTCGACCATGCTGGTCATTTATGAACATTTGAACATCTTGGCCATGTTATGTTATAATCTCCACCCGGCACAGCCAGAAGAGGACTGGCCACCCCACATATGCTCTCTCTAATTCTCTCTTTCTTTCTCTCTCTCGGAGGACCTGAGCCCTAGGACCGTGCCCCAGGACTACCTGACATGATGACTCCTTGCTGTCCCCGGTCCACCTGACTGTGCTGCTGCTCCAGTTTCAACTGTTCTGCCTTGTTATTATTCGACCATGCTGGTCATTTATGAACATTTGAACATCTTGGCCATGTTATGTTATAATCTCCACCCGGCACAGCCAGAAGAGGACTGGCCACCCCACATATGCTCTCTCTAATTCTCTCTTTCTTTCTCTCTCTCGGAGGACCTGAGCCCTAGGACCGTGCCCCAGGACTACCTGACATGATGACTCCTTGCTGTCCCCGGTCCACCTGACTGTGCTGCTGCTCCAGTTTCAACTGTTCTGCCTTGTTATTATTCGACCATGCTGGTCATTTATGAACATTTGAACATCTTGGCCATGTTCTGTTATAATCTCCACCCGGCACAGCCAGAAGAGGACTGGCCACCCCACATAGCCTGGTTCCTCTCTAGGTTTCTTCCTAGGTTTTGGCCTTTCTAGGGAGTTTTTCCTAGCCACCGTGCTTCTACACCTGCATTGCTTGCTGTTTGGGGTTTTAGGCTGGGTTTCTGTACAGCACTTTGAGATATCAGCTGATGTACGAAGGGCTATATAAATAAATTTGATTTGATTTGATTTGAGATAGAATTCAGCCAGATCGAGTAGAGCCAGGTAGAGTAGAGCCAGAGACAGATAGAATTCAGCCAGATCGAATGGAGCCAGATAGAGTAGAGCCAGAGACAGATAGAATTCAGCCAGATCGAGTAGAGCCAGATAGAGTAGAGCCAGGTAGAGTAGAGCTAGAGACAGATAGAATTCAGCCAGATCGAATGGAGCCAGATAGAGTAGAGCCAAGTAGAGTAGAGCCAGATAGTGTCAGATAGAATATAGCCAGATGGAAAAGAGCAAGATATAGTAGAGGCAGAGCCAGATAGAATAGAGAAGGAGACAGATAGAATAAAGCCAGAGACAGATGGAATAGAGCCAGAGACATATGGAATAGAGACAGTTGGAATAGAGCCATATAGAATAGAGGCAGAGACAAATGGAATAGAGACAAATGGAATAGAGACAGATGGAATAGAGACAGAGACATATGGAATAAAGACCGTTGGAATAGAGGCAGATAGAATAGAGCCAGAGACATATAGAATAGAGCCAGATGGAGGCAGATCCAGATAGAATAGAACTATAGACAGATGGAATAGAGACAGATAGATTAGAGCCAGAGACATATGGAATGGAGCCAGATGGAGTAGAGGCAGATAGAATAGAACTATAGACAGATGGAATAGAGCCAGATGGAGTAGAGCCAGATGGAGTATAGCCAGATAGAATAGAGCCATTGACCGATGGAATAGAGATAGATATAATATAGACAGATAGAATAGAGACAGATGGAGTAGAGACAGATAGAGGCAGATCCATATAGAATAGAGGCAGAAACAGATAGAAAAGAGACAGATAGAATAGAACTATAGACAGATGGAATAGAGACAGATAGAATAGAGCCATTGACCGATGGAATAGAGATAGATATAATATAGACAGATGGAATTAGATCCATATAGAATAGAGGCAGAAACAAATAGAAAAGAGACAAATAGAATAGAGCCAGACAAACATGGAATAGAGACAGATAGAGGCAGATCCAGATAGAATAGAACTATATACACAGATGGAATAGAGACAGATAGAATAGAGCCATTGACCGATGGAATAGAGATAGATATAATATAGACAGATGGAATTAGATCCATATAGAATAGAGGCAGAAACAGATAGAAAAGAGACAAATAGAATAGAGCCAGACAAATATGGAATAGAGACAGATAGAATAGAGCCAGATGGAGTAGAGCCAGATGGAGTAGAGACAGATAGAATAGAACTATAGACAGATGGAATAGAGCCATTGACCGATGGAATAGAGATAGGTATAATATAGACAGATAGAATAGAGACAGATGGAGTAGAGCCAGATAGAATAGAACTATAGACAGATGGAGTAGAGACAGATAGAATAGAGCCATTGACCGATGGAATAGAGATAGGTATAAAATAGACAGATAGAATAGAGACAGATGGAGTAGAGCCAGATAGAATAGAACTATAGACAGATGGAGTAGAGACAGATAGAATAGAGCCATTGACCGATGGAATAGAGATGGATATAATATAGACAGATGGAATTAGATCCATATAGAATAGAGGCAGAAACAGATAGAAAAGAGCCAAATAGAATAGAGCCAGACACATATGGAATAGAGCCAGATAGAATAGAGCCAGATAGAGGCAGATCCAGATAGAATAGAACTATAGACAGATAGAATAGAGCCATTGACCGATGGAATAGAGATGGATATAATATAGACAGATGGAATTAGATCCATATAGAATAGAGGCAGAAACAGATAGAAAAGAGCCAAATAGAATAGAGCCAGACACATATGGAATAGAGACAGATAGAATAGAGCCAGATGGAGTAGAGCCAGATAGAGGCAGATCCAGATAGAATAGAACTATAGACAGATAGAATAGAGACAGGTAGAATAGAGACAGAGATGGATGGAATAGAGACAGATGGAATAGAGACAGATGGAATAGAGACAGATGGAATAGAGACAGATGGAATAGAGACAGATGGAATAGAGACAGATAGAATAGAGCCATTGACAGATGGAATTAGATCCATATAGAGACAGAAACAGATAGAAAAGAGACAAATAGAATAGAGCCAGACACATATGGAATAGAGACAGATAGACTAGAGACAGATAGAATAGAGCCAGATGGAGTAGAGCCAGATGGAGTAGAGACAGATAGAATAGAAACAGATAGAGTAGAGACAGATAGAATAGAGCCATTGACCGATGGAATAGAGATGGATATAATATAGACAGATGGAATTAGATCCATATAGAATAGAGGCAGAAACAGATAGAAAAGAGCCAAATAGAATAGAGCCAGACACATATGGAATAGAGCCAGATAGAATAGAGCCAGATAGAATAGAGCCAGATGGAGTAGAGCCAGATAGAGGCAGATCCAGATAGAATAGAACTATAGACAGATAGAATAGAGCCATTGACCGATGGAATAGAGATGGATATAATATAGACAGATGGAATTAGATCCATATAGAATAGAGGCAGAAACAGATAGAAAAGAGACAAATAGAATAGAGCCAGACACATATGGAATAGAGACAGATAGAATAGAGCCATTGACCGATGGAATAGAGATAGGTATAATATAGACAGAAAGAATAGAGACAGATGGAGTAGAGCCAGATAGAATAGAACTATAGACAGATGGAGTAGAGACAGATAGAATAGAGACAGATGGAGTAGAGCCAGATAGAATAGAACTATAGACAGATGGAATAGAGACAGATGGAGTAGAGCCAGATAGAATAGAACTATAGACAGATGGAGTAGAGACAGATAGAATAGAGACAGATGGAGTAGAGCCAGATATAATAGAACTATAGACAGATGGAGTAGAGACAGATGGAATAGAGACAGATACAATAGAGCCATTGACCGATGGAATAGAGATAGATATAATATAGACAGATGGAATTAGATCCATATAGAATAGAGGCAGAAGCAGATAGAAAAGAGACAAATAGAATAGAGCCAGACACATATGGAATAGAGACAGATAGAGTAGAGACAGATAGAATAGAGCCAGATGGAGTAGAGACAGATAGAGTAGAGACAGATATAATAGAGCCAGATGGAATAGAGACAGATAGAATAGAGCCATTGACCGATGGAATAGAGATAGATATAATATAGACAGATGGAATTAGATCCATATAGAATAGAAGCAGAAACAGATAGAAAAGAGACACATAGAATAGAGCCAGACACATATGGAATAGAGACAGATAGAATAGAGACAGATGGAGTAGAGACAGATAGAATAGAACTATAGACAGATGGAATAGAGACAGATAGAATAGAGATAGATGGAGTAGAGCCAGATAGAGGCAGATCCAGATAGAATAGAACTATAGACAGATGGAATAGAGACAGATGGAATAGAGACAGATAGATTAGAGCCAGAGACATATGGAATAGAGCCAGATAGAATAGAGCCATTGACCGATGGAATAGAGATAGGTATAATATAGACAGATAGAATAGAGCCAGATGGAGTAGAGCCAGATAGAATAGAACTATAAACAGATGGAATAGAGACAGATAGAATAGAGCCATTGACCGATGGAATAGAGATAGATATAATATAGACAGATGGAATTAGATCCATATAGAATAGAGGCAGAAACAGATAGAAAAGAGACAGATAGAATAGAACTATAGACAGATGGAATAGAGACAGATAGAATAGAGCCATTGACCGATGGAATAGAGATAGATATAATATAGACAGATGGAATTAGATCCATATAGAATAGAGGCAGACACAGATAGAAAAGAGCCAAATAGAATAGAGCCAGACACAGATAGAATAGAGACAGATAGAATAGAGCCAGATAGAGGCAGATCCAGATAGAATAGAACTATAGACAGATAGAATAGAGCCATTGACCGATGGAATAGAGATGGATATAATATAGACAGATGGAATTAGATCCATATAGAATAGAGGCAGAAACAGATAGAAAAGAGCCAAATAGAATAGAGCCAGACACATATGGAATAGAGACAGATAGAATAGAGCCAGATGGAGTAGAGCCAGATAGAGGCAGATCCAGATAGAATAGAACTATAGACAGATGGAATAGAGACAGGTAGAATAGAGACAGATGGAGTAGAGACAGATGGAATAGAGACAGATGGAATAGAGACAGATGGAATAGAGACAGATGGAATAGAGACAGATAGAATAGAGCCATTGACAGATGGAATTAGATCCATATAGAATAGAGACAGAAACAGATAGAAAAGAGACAAATAGAATAGAGCCAGACACATATGGAATAGACACAGATAGACTAGAGACAGATAGAATAGAGCCAGATGGAGTAGAGCCAGATGGAGTAGAGACAGATAGAATAGAGACAGATAGAGTAGAGACAGATAGAATAGAGCCATTGACCGATGGAATAGAGATGGATATAATATAGACAGATGGAATTAGATCCATATAGAATAGAGGCAGAAACAGATAGAAAAGAGACAAATAGAATAGAGCCAGACACATATGGAATAGAGCCAGATAGAATAGAGCCAGATGGAGTAGAGCCAGATAGAGGCAGATCCAGATAGAATAGAACTATAGACAGATAGAATAGAGCCATTGACCGATGGAATAGAGATGGATATAATATAGACAGATGGAATTAGATCCATATAGAATAGAGGCAGAAACAGATAGAAAAGAGCCAAATAGAATAGAGCCAGACACATATGGAATAGAGACAGATAGAATAGAGCCATTGACCGATGGAATAGAGATAGGTATAATATAGACAGAAAGAATAGAGACAGATGGAGTAGAGCCAGATAGAATAGAACTATAGACAGATGGAGTAGAGACAGATAGAATAGAGACAGATAGAGTAGAGCCAGATAGAATAGAACTATAGACAGATGGAATAGAGACAGATGGAGTAGAGCCAGATAGAATAGAACTATAGACAGATGGAATAGAGACAGATGGAGTAGAGCCAGATAGAATAGAACTATAGACAGATGGAGTAGAGACAGATAGAATAGAGACAGATGGAGTAGAGCCAGATATAATAGAACTATAGACAGATGGAGTAGAGACAGATGGAATAGAGACAGATACAATAGAGCCATTGACCGATGGAATAGAGATAGATATAATATAGACAGATGGAATTAGATCCATATAGAATAGAGGCAGAAGCAGATAGAAAAGAGACAAATAGAATAGAGCCAGACACATATGGAATAGAGACAGATAGAGTAGAGACAGATAGAATAGAGCCAGATGGAGTAGAGACAGATAGAGTAGAGACAGATATAATAGAGCCAGATGGAATAGAGACAGATAGAATAGAGCCATTGACCGATGGAATAGAGATAGATATAATATAGACAGATGGAATTAGATCCATATAGAATAGAAGCAGAAACAGATAGAAAAGAGACACATAGAATAGAGCCAGACACATATGGAATAGAGACAGATAGAATAGAGACAGATGGAGTAGAGACAGATAGAATAGAACTATAGACAGATGGAATAGAGACAGATAGAATAGAGATAGATGGAGTAGAGCCAGATAGAGGCAGATCCAGATAGAATAGAACTATAGACAGATGGAATAGAGACAGATGGAATAGAGACAGATAGATTAGAGCCAGAGACATATGGAATAGAGCCAGATAGAATAGAGCCATTGACCGATGGAATAGAGATAGGTATAATATAGACAGATAGAATAGAGCCAGATGGAGTAGAGCCAGATAGAATAGAACTATAAACAGATGGAATAGAGACAGATAGAATAGAGCCATTGACCGATGGAATAGAGATAGATATAATATAGACAGATGGAATTAGATCCATATAGAATAGAGGCAGAAACAGATAGAAAAGAGACAGATAGAATAGAACTATAGACAGATGGAATAGAGACAGATAGAATAGAGCCATTGACCGATGGAATAGAGATAGATATAATATAGACAGATATAATATAGACAGATGGAATTAGATCCATATAGAATAGAGGCAGAAACAGATAGAAAAGAGACAGATAGAATAGAACTATAGACAGATGGAGTAGAGACAGATGGAATAGAGACAGATAGAATAGAGCCATTGACCGATGGAATAGAGATAGATATAATATAGACAGATATAATATAGACAGATGGAATTAGATCCATATAGAATAGAGGCAGAAACAGATAGAAAAGAGACAGATAGAATAGAACTATAGACAGATGGAGTAGAGACAGATGGAATAGAGACAGATAGAATAGAGCCATTGACCGATGGAATAGAGATAGATATAATATAGACAGATGGAATTAGATCCATATAGAATAGAGGCAGAAACAGATAGAAAAGAGACAGATAGAATAGAACTATAGACAGATGGAATAGAGACAGATAGAATAGAGCCATTGACCGATGGAATAGAGATAGATATAATATAGACAGATATAATATAGACAGATGGAATTAGATCCATATAGAATAGAGGCAGAAACAGATAGAAAAGAGACAGATAGAATAGAACTATAGACAGATGGAGTAGAGACAGATGGAATAGAGACAGATACAATAGAGCCATTGACCGATGGAATAGAGATAGATATAATATAGACAGATGGAATTAGATCCATATAGAATAGAGGCAGAAACAGATAGAAAAGAGACAAATAGAATAAAGCCAGACACATATGGAATAGAGACAGATAGAGTAGAGACAGATAGAATAGAGCCAGATGGAGTAGAGCCAGATGGAGTAGAGACAGATAGAGTAGAGACAGATAGAATAGAGCCAGATGGAGTAGAGCCAGATGGAGTAGAGACAGATAGAATAGAGGCAGAAACAGATAGAAAAGAGCCAAATATAATAGAGCCAGACACATATGGAATAGAGCCAGATAGAATAGAGCCAGATGGAGTAGAGCCAGATAGAGGCAGATCCAGATAGAATAGAACTATAGACAGATAGAATAGAGCCATTGACCGATGGAATAGAGATGGATATAATATAGACAGATGGAATTAGATCCATATAGAATAGAGGCAGAAACAGATAGAAAAGAGCCAAATAGAATAGAGCCAGACACATATGGAATAGAGACAGATAGAATAGAGCCAGATGGAGTAGAGACAGATAGAATAGAGCCATTGACCGATGGAATAGAGATAGATATAATATAGACAGATGGAATTAGATCCATATAGAATAGAGGCAGACACAGATAGAAAAGAGCCAAATAGAATAGAGCCAGACACAGATAGAATAGAGACAGATAGAATAGAGCCAGATGGAGTAGAGCCAGATAGAATATAACTATAGACAGATGGAATAGAGCCATTGACCGATGGAATAGAGATAGATATAATATAGACAGATGGAATTAGATCCATATAGAATAGAGGCAGAAACAGATAGAAAAGAGCCAAATAGAATAGAGCCAGACACATATGGAATAGAGACAGATAGAATAGAGCCAGATGGAGTAGAGACAGATAGAATAGAACAATAGACAGATGGAATAGAGACAGATAGAATAGAGACAGATAGAATAGAGCCAGATGGAGTAGAGACAGATGGAGTAGAGACAGATGGAGTAGAGACAGATAGAATAGAGCCAGATGGAGTAGAGCCAGATGGAGTAGAGCCAGATAGAGTAGAGACAGATAGAATAGAGCCAGATAGAATAGAGCCAGATGGAGTAGAGCCAGATAGAGTAGAGACAGATAGAATAGAGCCAGACACATATGGAATAGAGCCAGATAGAATAGAGCCAGATGGAGTAGAGCCAGATAGAGGCAGATCCAGATAGAATAGAACTATAGACAGATAGAATAGAGCCATTGACCGATGGAATAGAGATGGATATAATATAGACAGATGGAATTAGATCCATATAGAATAGAGGCAGAAACAGATAGAAAAGAGCCAAATAGAATAGAGCCAGACACATATGGAATAGAGACAGATAGAATAGAGACAGATGGAGTAGAGCCAGATGGAGTAGAGCCAGATAGAATAGAACTATAGACAGGTGGAATAGAGACAGATAGAATAGAGCCATTGACCGATGGAATAGAGATAGATATAATATAGACAGATGGAATTAGATCCATATAGAATAGAGGCAGAAACAGATAGAAAAGAGCCAAATAGAATAGAACAATAGACAGATGGAATAGAGACAGATGGAGTAGAGACAGATAGAACAAGACAGATGGAATAGAGACCGATAAAGTATACCTTGATAGAGTAGAGCCAGATAGAATAGAGACAGATATAATAGTCATATGGAAAGAGACAGATAGATAGAATAGAGACAGATAGAATAGTCATATGGAAAGAGACAGATAGAATAGAGATAGAGACAGATAGAATTCAGCCAGATCGAATAGAGCCAAATCGAATAGAGACAGATAGAGTAGAGACAGATGGAGAAGTGCCATATGGAGTAGTGCCAGATGGGGTAGAGCCATAGCCAGATGGAGTAGAGACAGATGGAGTAGTGCCAGATGGAGTAGTGCCAGATGGAATACAGCTGGAGACAGATATAAAAGAGCCAGATAGAATAGAGCCAGAGATATATGGAATAGAGACATTAGGAATATAGACAGATAGAGTAGAGCCAGGTGGAGTAGAGCCAGATGGAGTAGAGCTAGATGGAGTAGAGCTAGATGGAGTAGAGCCAGATGGAGTAGAGCCAGATGGAGTTGAGCTAGATGGAGTTGAGCTAGATGGAGTAGAGCCAGATGGAGTAGAGCCAGATGGAGTAGAGCTAGATGGAGTAGAGCCAGATAGAGTAGAGACCGATAAAATAAAGACAGAGACATATTGAATGTAGCCAGATGGATTAGAGCCAGATGGAGTTGAGCAAGACAGAGTAGAGCCAGATTGATTAGAGCCATATAGAATGGAGCCAGAGACTGATAGAATAGAGACCAATAGAATAGAGACTGATAGAGTGGAGACAGCTGGAATAGAGACAGATAGAATAGAGCCAGAGATGGATAGAAAAGAGCCAGATGGAATACAGATGGAATAGAGCCAGATAGAGTAGAGACAGATAAATAGGGACAGAGACATATTATATAGCCAGATGGATTAGAGCCAGATGGAGAAGAGGCAGATGGAATAGAGCCTGAGACAGATAAGAGCCAGATAGATAGAGACTGATAGAGTGGGGACACCTGGAATAGAGACAGATAGAATAAAGCCAGAGACTGATAGATAGAGACAGATACAGATGGAATAGAGCCAGATAGAGTAGAGACAGATACAGATGGAATAGAGCCAGATAGAGACAGATACAGATGGAATAGAGCCATAGAGCCAGATGGAGTAGAGACAGATAGAGACAGATAGTGCCAGATGGCCAGAAGAGAGAGCCAGATAGAATAGAGCCAGATAGAATAGAGCCAGATGGAGTAGAGCCAGATAGAAAGAGACAGATAGAATAGAGCCAGACACATATGGAATAGAGCCAGATAGAATAGAGCCAGATAGAGGCAGATCCAGATAGAATAGAAGAGACAGATAGAATAGAGCCAGACCGATGGAATAGAGATGGATATAATATAGACAGATGGAATTAGATCCATATAGAATAGAGGCAGAAACAGATAGAAAAGAGCCAAATAGAATAGTGCCAGACACATATGGAATAGAGACAGATAGAATAGAGCCAGATGGAGTAGAGCCAGATAGAGGCAGATCCAGATAGAATAGAACTATAGACAGATAGAATAGAGACAGATAGAATAGAGCCATTGACCGATGGAATAGAGATAGATATAATATAGACAGATGGAATTAGATCCATATAGAATAGAGGCAGACACAGATAGAAAAGAGCCAAATAGAATAGAGCCAGACACAGATAGAATAGAGACAGATAGAATAGCCAGATAGAGGCAGATCCAGATAGAATAGAACTATAGCCAGATGGAATAGAGACAGATAGAATAGAGCGATGGAATAGAGATAGATATAATATAGACAGATGGAATTAGCCAGATAGAATAGAGCCAGATAGAAAAGAGCCAAATAGAATAGAGCCAGACACAGATAGAATAGAGACAGATAGAATAGAGACAGATGGAGTAGAGCCAGATGGAGTAGAGCCAGATAGAATATAACTATAGACAGATGGAATAGAGCCATTGAGATGGAATAGAGATAAGACAGATGGAATTAGATCCATATAGAATAGAGGCAGAAACAGATAGAAAAGAGCCAAATAGAATAGAGCCAGCCAGATGGAGAATAGAGCCAGATGGAGTAGAGACAGATAGAATAGAACAATAGCAGATGGAATAGAGACAGATAGAATAGAGACAGATAGAATAGAGCCAGAGAGTAGAGACAGATGGAATAGAGATGGAGTAGAGACAGATGGAGTAGAGAGCCAGATGGAGTAGCCAGATGGAGTAGAGCCAGATAGAGTAGAGACAGATAGATAGAGCCAGATAGAATAGAGCCAGATGGAGTAGAGCCAGATAGAGACAGATAGAATAGAGCCAGAGATGGAATAGAGCCAGATGGAGTAGAGCCAGATGCAGATCCAGATAGAGCCAGATAGAATAGAGACAGATAAATAGAGATGAGACAGATGGAATTAGATCCATATAGAATAGAGGCAGAAACAGATAGAAAAGACAAATAGAATAGAGCCAGACACATATGGATTAGAGAGCCAGATGGAGTTGAGCAAGACAGAGTAGAGCCAGATTGATTAGAGCCATATAGAATGGAGCCAGAGACTGATAGAATAGAGACCAATAGAATAGAGACTGATAGAGTGGAGACAGCTGGAATAGAGACAGATAGAATAGAGCCAGAGATGGATAGAAAAGAGCCAGATAAAAGAGATGGATACAGATGGAATAGAGCCAGATAGAGTAGAGACAGATAAATAGGGACAGAGACATATTGAATATAGCCAGATGGATTAGAGCCAGATGGAGAAGAGGCAGATGGAATAGAGCCTGAGACAGATAAGAGCCAGATAGAGTAGAGACTGATAGAGTGGGGACACCTGGAATAGAGACAGATAGAATAAAGCCAGAGACTGATAGAGTAGAGACAGATACAGATGGAATAGAGCCAGATAGAGTAGAGACAGATACAGATGGAATAGAGCCAGATAGAGTAGAGACAGATACAGATGGAATAGAGCCAGATAGAGTAGAGACAGATACAGATGGAATAGAGCCAGATAGAGTAGAGACAGATACAGATGGAATAGAGCCATATAGAATAGCGGCAGATTGTGTAGAGACAGATAGAGTAGTTCTTCATTGTAGAATAACAGTAAGACATCAGAACTATGAAGTAACCAAAATGGTGTTAAACAAATCATAAAACCCTCCTGTCTCAGCCTCCAGTATTTATGCTGCAGTAGTTTATGTGTCGGGGGGCTAGGGTCAGTTTGTTATATCTGGAGTACTTCTCCTGTCTTATCCAGTGTCCTGTGTGAATATATGTATGCTCTCTAATTCTCTCTAATTCTTTATTTTTCTCTCTCTCGGAGGACCTGAGCCCTAGGACCATGCCTCAGGACTACCTGGCATGAGGACTCCTTGCTCTCCCCAGTCCACCTGGCCGTGCTGCTGCTCCAGTTTCAACTGTTCTGCCTGCGGCTATGGAACCCTGACCTGTTCAACCGGACGTGCTACCTGTCCCAGACCTGCTGTTTTCAACTCTCTAGAGACAGCAGGAGCGGTAGAGAAACTCTCAATGATTGGCTATGACTCGGCTATGAAAAGCCAACTGACATTTACTCCTGAGGTGCTGACCTGTTGCACCCTCGACAACTACTGTGATTATTATTATTTGACCATGCTGGTAATTTATGAACGTTTGAACATCTTGGCCATGTTCTGTTATAATCTCCACCCGGCACAGCCAGAAGAGGACTGGCCACCCCTCATAGCCTGGTTCCTCTCTAGTTTTCTTCCTTGGTTCTGGCCTTTCTAGGGAGTTTTTCCTAGCCACCATGCTTCTACATCTGCATTGCTTACTGTTTGTTGTTTTAGGCTGGGTTTCTGTACAGCACTTTGTCAGCTGATATAAGAAGGGCTATATAAATAAATGTGATAATTAAAGTGGATTGATAATATATTTTAAAATTGAGATTCTTCAAATAGCCACCCTTTTCCTTGATGACAGCTTTGCACACTCTTGCCATTCTCTGTTTACAGAGGAGTGTAGAGTGCAGTGATGTGTCCTATAAGGAGCATTGGTGGCAAATCTGATGGCCGAATGGTAAAGAACATCTAGCCGCTCGAGAGCACCCTTACCTGCTGATCTATAAATTATGTCTCCGTGATCTAGCATGGGTAGGATGGTCATCTGAATCAAGGTTAGTTTGGCAGCTGGGGTGAAAGAGGAGGGATTACAATAGACCAGGTATACCCAAACTGCAATTCCGTCGGGGGTACGCCAAATAAAAATAGATATATATTTCAAAAATAAAATAAACATTTCACATTTTCAAATAGTCCATTTATATTTTCCAACTGTGAGTTTTTTTTATTGCCTGCATAGCCTCGTTTCATACCTGCTCCAGCAGGTATATCTCACTGGTCATCCCCACCTCCTTTGGCTGCCTTTCCTTCCAGTTCTCTGCTGCCAATGACTGAAACGAATTGCAGAAATCGCTGAAGTTGGAGACTTACATCTAAAAAAAAAAATGTAAAAATAACAACACAATGTCAAATACAGGTAGTCAAATAATGAACATCAAATCACATTAACCGTTACTCTCTCGCAGGAATTCCACTAACGGTCCGTATGGAGCCAAACGTAGCTGCTGCTCATTCCGTTTGCTCAAAAATTGATAAATGGTCCAAAAAAAGTAAGGCCCATAGAGACACATACGAGCTTTACTGGTACTGCTACTACCAGCAGTACTACACCTGCACCTGTCGACAACACAAGTTGTTCTGCTTCCACGAACACATCCAATGCTAGCATCAGTAATTCAACATTTGTTGTTAGCCCAGCTGGCATGGACACTGACAGCCGAAGAGCTACTGGGAATGCACCGAACAACAGACCGGGTTGGAACATCGAAGAGGCGCAAATATGAGAACTACATTAATTTGGGTTCACTTATATATTATAGTGGTTCTGTAGCTCAGTTGGTAGAGCATGGCGCTTGTAACGCCAGGGTAGTGGGTTCGATTCCCGGGACCACCCATACGTAGAATGTATGCACACATGACTGTAAGTCGCTTTGGATAAAAGCGTCTGCTAAATGGCATATATATATATATATTGGCATATATACTTATATTGGGAGTAGTGCCTTTCCTCAGCCACTGTGTGTAATATGTGCATAAGTACTATCTCACAACTCAATGAAACCTTCACACTTGCGCAGACATTTAGGAACAAAACATGCCAAATTGAAAAATAAGCCACGGGAGTTTTTTGAGTGAGAATTATGACAACTTTCGTGTAGTACTTCCGGCGCCGACAGAGATGGCCGCCTCGCTTCGCGTTCCTAGGAAACTATGCAGTTTTTTGTTTTTTTCCGTGTTATTTCTTACATTAGTACCCCAGGTCATCTTAGGTTTCATTACATACAGTCGAGAAGAACTACTGAATATAAGATCAGCGTCAACTCACCATCAGTACGACCAAGAATATGTTTTCCGCGCCACGGATCCTGTGTTCTGCCTTACAAACAGGTCAACGGAATTGTTTCCATGCAGCGACCCCAAAAAAAACGTAGCGGTCTTCTGGTCAGACTCCGGACACAGGCACATCGCGCACCACTCCCTAGCATTCTTCTTGCCAATGTCCAGTCTCTTGACAACAAGGTTGATGAAATCCGAGCAAGGGTACCATTCCAGAGGGACATCAGAGACTGTAACGTTCTCTGCTTCACGGAAACATGGCTCACTGGGAAGACGCTATCCGGGGCGGTGCAGCCAACGGGTTTCTCCATGCATCGCGCCGACAGAAACAAACATCTTTCTGGTAAGAAAAGTGGCGGGGGCGTATGCCTCATGACTAACGAGACATGGTGTGATGAAAGAAACATACAGGAACTCAAATCCTTCTGTTCACCTGATTTAGAATTCCTCACAATCAAATGTAGACCGCATTATCTACCAAGAGAATTCTCTTCGATTATAATCACAGCCGTATATATCCCCCCCCAAGCAGACACATCGATGGCTCTGAACAAACTTTATTTAACTCTTTGCAAACTGGAAACCATTTATCCGGAGGCTGCATTCATTGTAGCTGGGGATTTTAACAAAGCTAATCTGAAAACAAGACTCCCTAAATAGCAAGTTTTAAGTTCCTCGGCATACACATCACAGACAAACTGAATTGGTCCACTCACACTGACAGCGTCGTGAAGAAGGCGCAGCAGGAGGCTGAAGAAATTCGGCTTGTCACCAAAAGCACTCACAAACTTCTACAGATGCACAATCGAGAGCATCCTGGCGGGCTGTATCACCGCCTGGTACGGCAACTGCTCCGCCCTCAACCGTAAGGCTCTCCAGAGGGTAGTGAGGTCTGCACAACGCATCACCGGGGGCAAACTACCTGCCCTCCAGGACACCTACACCACCCGATGTTACAGGAAGGCCATAAAGATCATCAAGGACATCAACCACCCGAGCCACTGCCTGTTCACCCCACTATCATCCAGAAGGCGAGGTCAGTACAGGTGCATCAAAGCTGGGACCGAGAGACTGAAAAACAGCTTCTATCTCAAGGCCATCAGACTGTTAAACAGCCACCACTAACATTGAGTGGCTGCTGCCAACACACTGTCATTGACACTGACCCAACTCCAGCCACTTTAATAATGGGAATTGATGGGAAATGATGTAAATATATCACTAGCCACTTTAAACAATGCTACCTTATATAATGTTGTTACCCTACATTATCCTCACATTTTATTCATCTCTTAAATGTAAATGTAAATGCATACGTATATACTGTACTCTATATCATCGACTGCATCCTTATGTAATACATGTATCACTAGCCACTTTAACTATGCCACTTTGTTTACTTTGTCTACATACTCATCTCATATGTATATACTGTACTCGATACAATCTACTGTATGCTGCCCTGTACCATCACTCATTCATATATCCTTATGTACATATTCTTTATCCCCTTACACTGTGTATAAGACAGTAGTTTTGGAATTGTTAGTTAGATTACTTGTTGGTTATTACTGCATTGTCGGAACTAGAAGCACAAGCATTTCGCTACGCTCGCATTAACATTTACATTTAACATCTGCTAACCATGTGTATGTGACAAATAAAATTTGATTTGATTTGATTTAGTAAGACATTAATAAGAAGGAGCTAGAAGCGTCTTATGGCTGGGACAATGCTAGAGGAAAAGGGCAAAAAAACTATACAGACAATTTCTTCATCAAACAACACTGTTTCATGACACATCAGTGACATGGCAGGAGATGTTTTGAAACAATTACTGCTTCACATACAAGCCAGTGAATTATATGCGTTACAGCTGGATGAGTCAACAGACGAGGCGGGCCTGGCACAGCTCCTGGCATATGTCCGTTACATTTATGGAGGGTAAATTAAGGAAGACATCACTATGTCTCCCTGTCATGGTTTTGCGCCATCAGTACAGATACCAACACATCAAGTCCATTTGATGTCACAAAGCTGTCCAGTACTTAAAAAATATCCTCTCCTCTCTTGTTTCCAGAAGAGGAAGTGGTAACGGGCGTGCAAGCAGTTGCTCCCGACACCACTTGGGTACAGCATCCACCGAGAGGCTCTTGGGTACACTGCAGTATCCACCGAGAGGCTCTTGGGTACACTGCAGTATCCACCGAGAGGCTCTTGGGTACACTGCAGTATCCACCGAGAGGCTCTTGGGTACACTGCAGTATCCACCGAGAGGCTCTTGGGTACACTGCAGCATCCACCGAGAGGCTCTTGGGTACACTGCAGCATCCACCGAGAGGCTCTTGGGTACACTGCAGTATCCACCGAGAGGCTCTTGGGTACACTGCAGTATCCACCGAGAGGCTCTTGGGTACACTGCAGCATCCACCGAGAGGCTCTTGGGTACACTGCAGCATCCACCGAGAGGCTCTTGGGTACACTGCAGTATCCACCGAGAGGCTCTTGGGTACACTGCAGTATCCACCGAGAGGCTCTTGGGTACACTGCAGCATCCACCGAGAGGCTCTTGGGTACACTGCAGCATCCACCGAGAGGCTCTTGGGTACACTGCAGTATCCACCGAGAGGCTCTTGGGTACACTGCAGCATCCACCGAGAGACTCTTGGGTACACTGCAGTATCCACCGAGAGGCTCTTGGGTACACTGCAGTATCCACCGAGAGGCTCTTGGGTACACTGCAGCATCCACCAAGAGGCTCTTGGGTACACTGCAGCATCCACCGAGAGGCTCTTGGGTACACTGCAGTATCCACCGAGAGGCTCTTGGGTACACTGCAGCATCCACCGAGAGGCTCTTGGGTACACTGCAGTATCCACCGAGAGGCTCTTGGGTACACTGCAGTATCCACCGAGAGGCTCTTGGGTACACTGCAGTATCCACCGAGAGGCTCTTGGGTACACTGCAGCATCCACCGAGAGGCTCTTGGGTACACTGCAGTATCCACCGAGAGGCTCTTGGGTACACTGCAGTATCCACCGAGAGGCTCTTGGGTACACTGCAGTATCCACCGAGAGGCTCTTGGGTACACTGCAGCATCCACCGAGAGGCTCTTGCTACCAAGGGAATGCCTGACAGCTTGAAAGAAGTTCTGGACAGTGAAAATGGTTAACTTTGCCCCTGAACTCTCGTGTATTTGCTCAATTGTGAAATTATATGGGCAGCAACCATGTAACACTTTTACAACATACAGAAATGTGCTGGTTATCAAGAGGTAAAGTATTGACACATATTTTTGAATTGAGAGACGAGCTTAAAGTTTTCTTTACTGACCATAATTGTCACTTGTCTGACCGCTTGCATGATGACTAGTTTCTGACACGACTGGCCTATCTGGGTGATGTTTTTTCTCGCCTGAATGATCTGAATCTAGGATTCCAGGGACTCACCGCAACGATATTCAATGTGCGGAACAGAATTGAGGATATGATTGAGCTCTTCTCTGTCTGCATTAACAAGGACATCACACAGGTATTTTCATCATTGTATGATTTTTTTGTGTGCAATTGAACTCAAGCTTACGGACAATGTCAAATGTGATATTGAGTGAGTTGGGTGTGCAATTACGTAGGTACTGTCCCGAAACGGACGACACAAACAACTGGATTCGTTGTCCCTTTCATGCCCTGCCTCCAGTCCACTTACAGTTCGATATCTGAACAAGCATCGAAATTGTAACAAGCGGTTCTGTGAAAATTTAATCAGAAGCCACTGTCAGATTTCTGGATTGGGCTGCGCCCAGAGTATCCTGCCTTGGCAAATCACGCTGTTAGGACACTGATGCCCTTTGCAACCACGTACCTATGTGAGAGTGGATTCTCTGCCCTCACTAGCATGAAAACTAAATACAGGCACAGACTGTGTAGAACATGATTTAAGCCTGAGTTTCTCCAATATCACCCAACATTGCAGAGTTACAGTTGAAGTCTGAAGTTTACATACACCTTAGCCAAATACATTTAAACTCAGTTTTTCTCAATTCCTGACATTTAATCCTCGTAAAAATTCCCTCTCTTAGGTCAGTTAGGATCACCACCATTTTAAGAATGTGAAATGTCAGAATAATAGTAGAGAGAATGATTTATTTCAGCTTTTATTTCATTCATCACAAGTTTCCATACACTAAATGAGTATTATCAAATCAAATCAAATTGTATTTATATAGCCCTTCGTACATCAGCTGATATCTCAAAGTGCTGTACAGAAACCCAGCCTAAAACCCCAAACAGCAAGCAATGCAGGTGTATTAGGTAGTGTTGTATTTAGATTGTTTAACTTGGGTCAAACATTTCGGGTAGCCTTCCACGAGCTTCCCACAATAAGTTGGGTGAATTTTGGCCCATTCCTCCTGACAGAGCTGGTGTAACTACATTTACATTTACATTTAAGTCATTTAGCAGACGCTCTTATCCAGAGCGACTTACAAACTGAGTCAGGTTTGTAGGCCTCCTTGCTCGCACACGCTTTTTCAGTTCTGCCCACAAATTTTCTATAAGATTGAGGTCAGGGCTTTGTGATGGCCACTCCAATACCTTGACTTTGTTGTCCTTAAGCCATTTTGCCACAACTTTGGAAGTATGCTTGGGGTCATTGTCCATTTGGAAGACCCATTTGCGACCAAGCTTTAACTTCCTGACTGATGTCTTGAGACGTTGCTTCAATATATCTACATCATTTTGCACCCACATGATGCCATTTATTTTGTGAAGTGCACCAGTCCCTCCTACAGCAAAGCACCCCCACAACATGATGCTGCCACCCCTGTGCTTCCCAGTTGGGATGGTGTTCTTCGGCTTGCAAACCCCACCTTTTTCCTCCAAACATAACGATGGTCATTATGGCCAAACAGTTCTATTTTTGTTTCATCAGACCAGAGGACATTTCTCCAAAAAGTACGATCTTTGTCCCCATGTGCAGTTGCAAACCGTAGACTTTTTATGGCGGTTTTGGAGCAGTGGCTTCTTCCTTGCTGAGCGGCCTTTCAGGTTATGTCGATATAGGACTCGTTTTACTGTTGATATAGATACATTTAAACCTGTTTCCTCCTGCATCTTCACAGGGTCCTTTGCTGTTGTTCTGGGATTGATTTGCACTTTTCACACCAAAGTACGTTGATCTCTAGGAGACAGAATGTGTCTCCTTCCTGAGCGGTATGACGGCTGCGTGGTCCCATGGTGTTTATACTTGTGTACTATTGTTTGTACAGATGAACGTGGTACCTTCAGGTGTTTGGATATTGCTCCCAAGGATGAACCAGACTTGTGGAGGTCTACAATTCTTTTTCTGAGGTCTTGGCTGATTTAGCAAAGAGGCACTGAGTTTGAAGGTAGACCTTAAAATACATCCACAGGTACACCCCTAATTGACTCAAATCTTGTCAATTAGCCAGAAGCTTCTAAAGCCATGACATAATTTTCTGGAATTTTCCAAGCTGTTTAAAGGCACAGTCAACTTAGTATATGTAAACTTCTGACCCACTGGAATTGTGATACAGTGAAAGTGAAATAATCTGTCTGTAAACAATTGTTGGAAAAATTACTTGTGTCATGCACAAAGAGGATGTCCTAACCGACTTACCAAAACTATAGTTTGTTAACAAGAAATTTGTGAAGTGGTTGAAAAACAAGTTTTAATGACTTCAACCTGAGTGTATGTAAACTTCTGACTTCAACTGTATGTGTATCTTTTCGTTCTCATTAACCTGTGGGGAGTTATTCACAATTTTCAATGAACAAATAAAGTTTAATATGTAAGATGGTTAAATAAAGAGCAACATTATTGATTATTATTATTATTATTATTATTAGCTCTTTGTCTCAACACCGAGCCTGGTTGAGACAAAAACTCACACTCATTCTTATGTTTAATAAATGTATTGTATAGTGTGTGTGGCAGGCTTACAATGATGGCAACAACAAAACAACATTTGATAGTGTGCTGACCCCAGTGCTAGAGGGGGTACAGCTGACCCCAGTGCTAGAGGGGGTACAGCTGGAGGTTGAATTTTTGAAGGGGTACGGGGCTATAAAGAGTTTGGGAACCACTGCAATAGAGGAAACCAAGTCCAGATTGAACTTTAGCCTGCCGCTTTTATTTGTCCTGAGAGAAGGACAGTGTACCGTCTAGCCATACTCCCAAGTACTTGTATGAGGTGACTACCTCACGCTCGAAACCCTCCTTTCCATCTCTCTCTCTGTGTCCTGATGTGGTCAGAAGGAATGTAAGTCTGAATGAAACTGGATTACAGACCAGGGTTAGAGTTAGAGGGTTAGAGCCATGGCAGGTGTCTGCATTGTCAACATGCCATCTGGGTTAGAGTTAGCTGGACCTCGTCAGGCGGACAACGTTCTGACAACATTCTGTTATCATCTGTTTGAAGCAGCATTCTTTAGGCAAGGAGACGAGGATGGTCGTTTTACACAGGGCACAACCCTAACCCACAGTTTATAGCCTACGTTCAAAATGTCCCCTTTGTAGCACAGCCAGGTTGTATGTAATTGAATAGACCCAACACCCTACAGTACCAGGCCCATTACACAACCCTGTTCAGAATGGAAACCTGGCTGAGCTTTCAGTCTCTGTTTCACCAGACTATTTATTTGACTTCCATTTTATTACCCGTGAAGAATTTCATGGGATTTAAACCTCCACACTGGATTCATTTAAACCTCCACACTGGATTCATTTAAAACTCCACACTGGATTCATTTAAACCTCCACACTGGATTCATTTAAACCTCCACACTGGATTCATTTAAACCTCCACACTGGATTCATTTAAACCTCCACACTGGATTCATTTAAACCTCCACACTGGATTCATTTAAACCTCCACACTGGATTCATTTAAAACTCCACACTTGATTCATTTAAACCTCCACACTGGATTCATTTAAACCTCCACACTGGATTCATTTAAACCTCCACACTGGATTAATTTAAACCTCCACACTGGATTCATTTAAACCTCCACACTGGATTCATTTAAACCTCCACACTGGATTCATTTAAACCTCCACACTGGATTCATTTAAACCTCCACACTGGATTCATTTAAACCTCCACACTGGATTCATTTAAACCTCCACACTGGATTCATTTAAACCTCCACACTGGATTCATTTAAACCTCCACACTGGATTCATTTAAACCTCCACACTGGATTCATTTAAACCTCCACACTGGATTGATGTAAAACTCCACACTGGATTCATGTAAACCTCCACACTGGATTCATTTAAACCTCCACACTGGATTCATTTAAACCTCCACACTGGATTCATTTAAACCTCCACACTGGATTCATTTAAAACTCCACACTGGATTCATTTAAACCTCCACACTGGATTCATTTAAACCTCCACACTGGATTCATTTAAACCTCCACACTGGATTCATTTAAACCTCCACACTGGATTCATTTAAACCTCCACACTGGATTCATTTAAACCTCCACACTGGATTCACTTAAACCTCCACACTGGATTGGTGTAAAACTCCACACTGGATTCATTTAAACCTCCACACTGGATTCATTTAAACCTCCACCCTGGATTGGTGTAAAACTCCACACTGGATTCACTTAAACCTCCACACTGGATTCACTTAAACCTCCACACTGGATCCTACTCATCCATGGACATATAGAAGTAGGCTTTTTACTGTCAGTTTGACAGACAAAGTAACTTTAGACAGAGAACTGATCTGTGTTTCTGAAGGATGTCGAGGCCAATCTCCTCCAGCTCTCTCTCTCTGCTGACCCCTCAATGTAAACGCTGTGCATTCGTCAGACGTGCGTCTGCCACTATTTTCTACGTTCTTTAACCCCACAGCGAAGTGTGTGTGTGTGTGTGGGGGGGGGTATGGCTTCCGGTCGTAGCTTTATCGAAGTGGTGTGTTCTTAGGGAGTCTGTGCCCAGCAGCAGCCCAGCAAAGCCCTAGCAGCCAGCCGGACCGTCACACTATTTTCTCAGTCTGGCCGTCAGCTCCTGTACAAAGCTGGATCTCTTCAGGCCGAGCAGAGTGCTCTGCATAGCAGTGGGAGTGAAATGTTCAAATATTGGCCTTTCCTGTGTAGCTGGTTTGATGAAAGGGGGAGAGGGAGAGCGACACTGGGCGGCGGTGTCTGGCCTGTGGTCGGAGGCTGCTGCCAGGACTGGGGATATGAACCCTATGGGTCAAAAGTAGTGCACTTAATTGGGAATAGGGTTCCATTTGGGATGCAGACAGAATGTAGCCCTTCCCATGATCCTTAGGGAGAGGGGGAGAGAGGGACAGAGGGAAGGACATCTCAGCCTTAGTGAATCCCACTGTACACATGGAATGAAGGGTCCGCCCCTCAGTGCAATGCCTTCTGGGTACAAGAACAATCGCACCGCTGGTCCTTTATAATGGTTTCAAATCAAATCAAATTGTATTTGTCACATACACATGGTTAGCAGTTGTTAGTGCGAGTGTAGCGAAATGCTTGTGCTTCTAGTTCCAACAAGTAATCTAGCTAACAATTCCAAAACTACTTCCTTATACACACAAGTGTAAGGGGATAAAGAATATGTACATAAAGATATATGAATGAGTGATGGTACAGAGCAGCATAGGCAAGATACAGTAGATGGTATCAAGTAAAGTATATACATATGAGATGAGTATGTAAACAAAGTGGCATAGTTAAAGTGGCTAGTGATACATGTATTACATAAAGATGCAGTAGATGATATAGAGTACAGTATATACATATACATATGAGATGAATAATGTAGGGTATGTAAACATTATATTAGGTAGCATTGTTTAAAGTGGCTAGTGATATATTTTACATCATTTCCCATCAATTTCCATTATTAAAGTGGCTGGAGTTGAGTCAGTGTGTTGGCAGCAGCCACTCAGTGTTAGTGGTGGCTGTTTAACAGTCTGATGGCCTTGAGATAGAAGCTGTTTTTCAGTCTCTCGGTCCCAGCTTTGATGCACCTGTACTGACCTCGCCTTCTGGATGCTAGCGGGGTGAACAGGCAGTGGCTCGGGTGGTTGTTGTCCTTGATGATCTTTATGGCCTTCCTGTGACATCGGGTGGTGTAGGTGTCCTGGAGGGCAGGTAGTTTGCCCCCGGTGATGCGTTGTGCAGACCTCACTACCCTCTGGAGAGCCTTACGGTTGTGGGCGGAGCAGTTGCCGTACCAGGCGGTGATACAGCCCGACAGGATGCTCTCGATTGTGCATCTGTAGAAGTTTGTGAGTGCTTTTGGTGACAAGCCGAATTTCTTCAGCCTCCTGAGGTTGTAGAGGTGCTGCTGCGCCTTCTTCACGATGCTGTCTGTGTGGGTGGACCAATTCAGTTTGTCTGTGATGTGTACATGTGGATAGGGGGATGTTCCCTCTGCTGTTTCCTGAAGTCCACAATCATCTCCTTAGTTTTGTTGACGTTGAGTGTGAGGTTATTTTCCTGACACCACACTCCGAGGGCCCTCACCTCCTCCCTGTAGGCCGTCTCGTTGTTGTTGGTAATCAAGCCTACCACTGTTGTGTCGTCCGCAAACTTGATGATTGAGTTGAGTTGATTGAGTTGAGTTTATCATGGTTTATTTTTTAGATCTGACTGAGAAACAGATCTGATCACTGGAGAACATCTCTCATTAATAGATCTGAACACTGGAGAACATCTCTCATTAACAGATCTGATCACTGGAGAACATCTCTCATTAACAGATCTGAACACTGGAGAACATCTCTCAGGCAGTAATTATCTTGTTTCCAGACAGACTCTCAGCCACAGGCCAAAGACACTACAGGAGAGAAACGACAGACAGACTCTCAGCCACAGAACATTTTACATTTTAGTAATTTAGCAGACGCTCTCTGATCCAGAGTCACTACAGTAGTGAGTCATTCATTAACAGAGAACACTGGAGAACACTCTCTGATCCAGAGCCACTATCAGTAGATCTGAATCATTTAACAGACTCTGATCTCATTAACAGACTATCAGTAGAACATGAATCATTTCACTAGACTCTTAACAGATCTGAACAGAGAACATCTCTCATTACAGTACTGAGAAATCATTTCACAGACTCTCTGATCCAGAGCCACTACAGTAGTGAGATCATTTAGACAGACTCTCTGATCTGATCAGAGCCACTACAGTAGTGAGTCATTTAGTAGACTCTCTGATCCAGAGCCACTACAGTAGTGAGTCATTTAACAGACTCTCTGATCCAGAGCCACTACAGTAGTGAGTCATTTAACAGACTCTCTGATCCAGAGCCACTACAGTAGTGAGTCATTTAACAGACTCTCTGATCCAGAGCCACTACAGTAGTGAATCATTTAACAGACTCTCTGATCCAGAGCCACTACAGTAGTGAATCATTTAACAGACTCTCTGATCCAGAGCCACTACAGTAGTGAGTCATTTAACAGACTCTCTGATCCAGAGCCACTACAGTAGTGAGTCATTTAACAGACTCTCTGATCCAGAGCCACTACAGTAGTGAATCATTTAACAGACTCTCTGATCCAGAGCCACTACAGTAGTGAGTCATTTAACAGACTCTCTGATCCAGAGCCACTACAGTAGTGAGTCATTTAACAGACTCTCTGATCCACTACAGTAGTGAGTCATTTAACAGACTCTCTGATCCAGAGCCACTACAGTAGTGAGTCATTTAACAGACTCTCTGATCCAGAGCCACTACAGTAGTGAGTCATTTAACAGACTCTCTGATCCAGAGCCACTACAGTAGTGAGTCATTTAACAGACTCTCTGACCCAGAGCCACTACAGTAGTGAGTCATTTAACAGACTCTCTGATCCAGAGCCACTACAGTAGTGAGTCATTTAGTAGACTCTCTGATCCAGAGCCACTACAGTAGTGAGTCATTTAGCAGACTCTCTGATCCAGAGCCACTACAGTAGTGAGTCATTTAACAGACTCTCTGATCCAGAGCCACTACAGTAGTGAGTCATTTAACAGACTCTCTGATCCAGAGCCACTACAGTAGTGAGTCATTTAACAGACTCTCTGATCCAGAGCCACTACAGTAGTGAGTCATTTAACAGACTCTCTGATCCAGAGCCACTACAGTAGTGAGTCATTTAACAGACTCTCTGATCCAGAGCCACTACAGTAGTGAGTCATTTAACAGACTCTCTGATCCAGAGCCACTACAGTAGTGAGTCATTTAACAGACTCTCTGATCCAGAGCCACTACAGTAGTGAATCATTTAACAGACTCTCTGATCCAGTTCGACTTACAGTAGTGAGTGCATACATTTTTGTATGTTTTTCCAACTGGCTTTTCGTGGGCATCAAACCCACAAGCCTGACGGTGCAAGTGCCATGCTCTACGAACATAATTTATTTTATAAATATAATATATATATATATATATTAAATAATTTAACCCTCCCCCCCAAGGTAAATAAAAAAGTATGGTTGGTATTATATTGTTGAATTTATATGGCAAGTGTCTGATGAAGTCAGAGGCATGCGACTATTGTTGGTCCTAGTTTGTCTGTAACATCAAAGGGAAATAGTTGCTGTGTAGAAGGGGTAATACTTTCTGTATTAATTGTACCATTTGTCGCTCGTGTTTGGGTCCCTGTTCTGCCAACCTGAAATGTGGGAGTATGTGAGAGATATAGTAGCCGAATCTTTTGCATGTTGTAATAATTTACAGTATATATAGTCAAGGGGTGTTGTACTTATATCAGCCGGCAGAGGGAGCCGCTCCCTCTAGTGGTCGCTTCCCGCACTCTCACTCTACAGTGGCTCTTGCGCTAGCTGGCCGAGTTAATTGAGTGAGAGAGCTAAGCCAACTGAAGACTGAAGAGATAAGATGCAGATAAACTAAATGTTTTAAATGTTAACATCAAGGTGAGCGAGTTATAAAGGATAGAATATGAAACACCAAGGTAAGTGAAGTGTAATGATATTGTTGTTATTTTTAATGATGTTTTGATAGTTTAATTCATTTACAAAACTCAGTTAGCATAGGAGCTAACATCGGCTAAAGTTGCTCCAGTCAAGCTAGCCTGTTATAGTCATGGCGACAGGACCAACGAACGTTCACACAGTGTAAACAATGCTCTCGAGTGGTGCAGTGGTCTAAGGCACTGCATCTTAGTGCTATAGGTGTCACTACAGACTCTGGTTCAATCCCGGGCTGTGTCTCAACTGGCCATGATCATGAGTCCCATAGGGCGGCGCACAATTGGCCCAGCGTCGTCCCGGGTTAGGGGAGTGTTTGGTCTGGGTAGGCCATCATTGTAAAATAAGAATTTGTTCTTAACTGACTATTTAAATAAAGGTCAAATAAAGGTTATATCAAATAAAAAACAAAGGGAAACATTGTAACTTGTTTTTATTTTATTTAACCTTTATTTTATTTTTTATACTGAGACCAAGGTCTCTTTTACAGATAAGCCCAGAATTACATAAATTACAGAAAATACATAAAAATGCAAACAGAAAGAAGAACACAGTCATAAACAACAAAGTAATTCATCAGTAATAAGGTACTCAATCTGAAACAGACTGTTTCACAGAAACATCGGGTCTGTCGTCCAGCCATCTGGATTCTCACTTCATCGCACCGACAGGAATAAACATTTATCCGGGAAGAAGACGGGCAGGGGTGTATGTTTCATGATTAACGACTCATGTTATAATTGTAATAACATACAGGAACTCAAGTCTTTTTGTTCACCCGACCAAGAATACCTCACTATCAAATGCAGACCGTATTATCTCCCAAGAGAATTCTCTTCGGTTATTGTCACAGCCGTGTATATCCCCCCCCGTGCTCAGTACTATTCAACGCTGGTCTGACCAATCGGAATCCATGATTTAAGAATGTTTTGATCACGCAGAATGGGACATGTTCCAAGCAGCTTCCGAGAATAACACTGATGTGTACACTGAGACGGTTGGTGAATTTATCAAGAAGTGCATAGAAGATGTTGTACCCACTGTGACTATTAAAACCTACCCTAACCAGAGGCCGTGGATAGATAGCAGCAATCGCGCAAAACTGAAAGCGTTTTGCGCGATTGCTTTAACCATGGCAAGGTGACTGGGAATATGGAAGAATACAGACAGAGTAGTCAATCATCATGTTTGTTTTTAATGGTACGTTTACAAACATACACTACTCTTCAAAAGTTTGGGGTCACTTAGAAATGTTGTTTTAAAATATATATATATATAATTTGGTCAATGAAAATAACATCAAATTGATCAGAAATACAGTGTAAACATTGTTAATGTTGTAAATGACTATTGTAGCTGGAAACGGCTGATTTTTTTTAATGGAATAGACTGCCGAGTTTCAGAAGACGCTTCTTTGTGGGCATTTTGAGCCTGTATCCGAACCCACAAATGCTGATGCTCCAAATACTCAACTAGTCTAAAGAAGGACAGTTTTATTGCTTCTTTAATCAGACCAACATTTTTGTGTTTCGGCCCTGCATTAAAGACCAAAATTGGTTAAAGAAATTTGTGATAAATACAAATATATACCAGTTTCATTTAAGGACAAAAAAATGTACATCTCTGCCAAATAAATTGCAAAATAGTTGGAAAGAAATGTTCGATCTACCAATTCCACGGCACATGGTTTATAAACTGACACACAAAATGATGCTGGATTCAAAACTTCTCATTTTTCAATTTAAATTAGAATACAACATTCTTGCAACCAATAGAATGTTATATATATATGGGGGATACAATCTTCCCAGCTCTGCAGATTTTGCTGCAAGGAGGCAGTCACTAGATCATTTATTTTGGTACTGTCCACATGTTGCTCGTTTTTGGTCACAGGTCCAGGAATGTTTATCTTTAATTCACAATCTGTTGAAACTATGACAATAGAAAGGTTCAGAAATGTCATCACAGCACAGTCACAGCAGAGTTGAAAAATATATGGCAAATAGAAATCCAAAATGGATGGTGTTAAGATATAGATGGGAGGGGTTAAATGGAGCTGAAGGGTGGGACTAGTAACTAGTAACAAGATAAAACATGTAGAACATACGTGGTCTGTAAAATGTATATAAGTTCAGAACTTTTGTGAAATAGCACAGTTACAAATAGAAATCAAACTGGGTGGACATCAGAAATAGAGGAAGGCAAGGACTAAAAACAAACAGAATATAACGTCTGTAAAATGTGTATAGTATGTGTCAGCTGGAAGTAGAAGCCTAAGTGTTATTGTTTATTAGTTTACTCCAATTGGAGGGTTGAAGTCGGAACTTTACATACACCTTAGCCAAATACATTTAAACTCAGTTTTTCACAATTCCTGACATTTAATCCTCGTAAAACTTCCCTGTATTAGGTCATTTAGGATCACAACTTTAATTTAAGAATGTGAAATGTCAGAATAATAGTAGAGAATTATTTATTTCAGCTTTTATTTCTTTCATCACATTCCCAGTGGGTCAGAAGTTTACATACGAATTGAGTGTACTTGGTAGCATTGACTTTAAATAGTTTATCTTGGGTCAAAAGTTTTAGATAGCGTTCCACAAGCTTCCCACAACAAGTTGGGTGAATTTTTTGGCCCATTCCTCCTGACAGAGATGTTGTAACTGAGTCAGGTTTGTAGGCCTCCTTAAGCCAACTTTGGAAGTATGCTTGGGGTCGTTGTCCAGTTGGAAGACCCATTTGCAACCAAGCTTTAACTTCCTGACTGATGTCTTGAGATGTTGCATCAACATATCCACATAATTATCTTTCCTCATGAAGCCATCTATTTTGGGAAGTGCACCAGAACCTCCTGCAGCAAAGCACCCCCACAACATGATGCTGCCAACCCCTGTCCTTCACAGTTGGGATGGTGATCTTTGGCTTGCAAGCCCCCCCTTTTCCTCCAAACAAAACGATGGTCATTATGGCCAAACAGTTCTTTATTTGTTTCATCAGACCAGAAGACATTTCTCCAAAAAGTACAATCTTTGTCCCCATGTGCAGTTGCAAACCGTAGTCTGGCTTATTTATGGCGGTTTTGGAGTAGGGAGTGGAAAAAACACACGTAAACACGAATCAATACAAAAAAATACAATAAACGAAAACCGAAACAGCCTAAACTGGTGCAAATTAACAGTAGATAGTTAAGGACAATCACCCACAAAACAACCAAAAAATATGGCTGCCTAAATATGGTTCCCAATCAGAGACAACGATAAACACCTGACTCTGAGAACCACTCCAGACAGCCATAGACTCTGCTAGATCACCCCACTAGCTACAATCCCACTATATACCAAAACCCCAAGACAAAACACACCACAATACAAAAACCCCATGCCACACCCTGGCCTGACCCAATCCATAAAGATAAACACAAAATACTTCGACCAGGGCGTGACAGCTGATTTCTTTAGATTTTCTCATGATGTCAAGAAAAAATTGTCATACTAAAGTTTAAAAAATAATTCAAAGTTGGTTATTGTCAGGGTTTTCCTGTGGTGAAGTAGAGGAGGACCAAAACGCAGCGTGGTTATATTGACTCATGTTTAATCAAAAACGGATAAACATGAACACTACAAAGCAATGAACGTGAAAAACCAAAAACAGCCCTATCTGGTGCAAAACATAGAGACAGGAACAATCACCCACAAAACCCCACACAAAACAGGCTACCTAAATATGGTTCCCAATCAGAGACAATGACTAACACCTGCCTCTGATTGAGAACCATATCAGGCCAAACATAGAAATAGACAAACCAGACACACAACATAGAATGCCCACCCAGCTCAAGTCCTGACCAACACTAAAACAAGGAAAACACATACAAACGATGGACAGAACGTGACAGTTATTCAAGTAAAAGTGAGTCACCCAGTAAAATACTACTTGAGTAAATGTCTAAAAGTATTTGGTTTTAAATATACTAAAGTATCAAAAGTAAATGCAATTGCTAAAATATACTTAAGTGTCAAAAGTAGAAGTAAAAGTATAAATCATTTCCAATTACTTATATTAAAAAAAAATATATATATATGGTAACGGGGCCTCCCGGGTGGCGCAGTGGTCTAAGGCACCAGTGACTCTGGGTTCGAGCCCATGGGGCGGTCCATGGGGCGACGCACAATTGGCCGCACAATTGGAGGTTTTGGCCTCCTTGTCTCATCACGCACTAGCGACTCCTGTGGCGGGCCGGGCACAGTGCGCGCTAACCAGGTCGCTGGGGCGCAGCTGGCTTCCGGATTGGATGCTCTGTGTTAAGAAGCAGTGCGGCTTGGTTGGGTTGTGTTTCGGAGGACGCATGGCTTTCGACCTTCGTCTCTCCCGAGCCCGTACGGGAGTTGTAGCAATGAGACAAGATAGTAACTACAACCAATTGGAAACCATGAAATTGGGGAGATAAAGGGGGTAAAATAAAATAAAACATGTATGGATAGCCAGGGGCACACTCCAACACTCAGACATCATTTATAAATTATGCATTTGTGTTTAGTGAGACCTCCAGACCATAGGCAGTAGGGATGACCACGTGTTCTCTTGATAAGCGCGTGAATTAGACAATTTTCCTGTCCTGTTTAAGCATTGAAAATGTAAAGAGTACTTTGGGTGTCAGGCATAATGTATCGAGTAAAAAGTACAATATTTTCTTTCAGAATGTAGCGAAGTAAAAGTAAAAGTTGTCAAAAATATAAATAGTAAAGTAAAGTACAGACACCCAAAACAGCTCATTAAAAACCACTGTGTATACAGTGGTATGTGTATGTATATATGTAAATATATTTACCCCAAAAATATAATTCGAAATAATGACATTGATGGAAGCAACAATCTATCCACAGTATTAAAGCTGATCCCTAAAACAATTAATAAAATAATAATAACAATAAACAATTATAAAAACAGAGTAGTCATTACGTCTTTCTCTTCATTGCTGATTCGGTGAGTGAGTTTATAAGGAGATGTTGTACCACTGTGACTATTAATAACCGTGGATGGATGGCGGAATTCACGCAAAACTCGATCCACCATATTTAACCATGGAAAGGTGACTGGGAAAATGGCTGAAGTCAAACAGTGTAGTAGTCCCTCCGCAAGACAATCAAACAGGCAAAACGTCAGTATTAGAGACAATGTGGAGTCGCAATTTAACGGCTCAGACACTGGACGTATGTGGCATCGTCTACAGTTAATCCATGGACTACAAAAGGAAAACCAGCCACTTTGGGGTTAGGGTTAGGGTTAGACTAACCCTAACCCTAACCCTAACCAATATCTTGCTTCCAGACAAGCTAAACACGTTCTTTGGTGTCCAAATCACCAACAAACTAGCATGGTCCATGGAATGGGTCCTCAGACCCTCAAAAGGTTCTGCACCGTCGAGAGCATCCTGACTGGTTGCATCACTGCCTCGTACGGCAACTGCTCGGCCTCGGACCGGGGTGGCAGGTAGCCTAGTGGTTAGAATTTTGGACTTGTAACCGAAAGGTTTTACAAGTTTTGGACTTGTAAAAAGAAAAGGCAATACAGAGGGTAGTGGGAACGGCCCAGTACATCACAGAGACCAAGCTTCCTGCCATCCAGGACCTCCATACCAGGCAATGACAGAGGAAAGACCCAAAAATTGTCCAAGACTCCAGCCACCCTAGTCATAGACTGTTCTCTCTGCTACAGCATGGCAAGCGACGGTACCGGAGTACCAAGTCTAGGTCCAAGAGGCTAGTAAACAGCTTCTACCCTCATGCCATAAGATTCCTGAACATCTAGTCAAATGGCTACCCATACACTACTGCTACTCTCTGTTGTCATAGTCACTTTAATAACTCTGCCTACATGTACATATTTACCTCAAATTTGTATTTATTTATTTTGATGTCACCTTTAATTAACCAGGTAGGCCAGATCACCTTTATTTAACCAGGTAGACCAGATCACCTTTAATTAACCAGGTAGGCCAGATCACCTTTATTTAACCAGGTAGACCAGATCACCTTTATTTAACCAGGTAGACCAGATCACCTTTAATTAACCAGGTAGGCCAGATCACCTTTATTTAACCAGGTAGGCCAGTTAAGAACAATTTCTCATTTACAACTGCGACCTGGCCAAGATAAAGCAAAGCAGTGCGACAAAAACAACACAGAGTTACACATAGAATAAACAAACATGCATTCAGTAATAAAATAGAAAAAGTCTATATACAGTGTGTGCAAATGAGGTAGGATAAGGGAGGTAAGGCAAGAAATAGGCCATAGTGGCAAAATAATTACAATTTAGCAATTAAACACTGGAGTGATAGATGTGCAGAAGATGAATGTGCAAGTAGAGATACTGGGGTACAAAGGAGCAAAAAAAGAATAATAGTAACAGTATTGGGGATGAGGTAGATGCCACAGGGCTATTTGGGCTATTTACAAATGGGCTATGTGTAACGGTTTTCTAGGTGTGGTGAAGGAGAGTCGGACCAAAACGCAGCGTGTAGATTACGATTCATGTTTAATGGAAAAAAACACACTAAACACAAACACTACAAAACAATAAACGTAACGAAAACCGAAACAGCCTATACTGGTGCAAACTAACACTAGACAGTTACAAGGACACTAAGGACAATCACCCACAAAACAACCAATGAATACGGCTGCCTAAATATGGTTCCCAATCAGAGACAACGATAAACACCTGACTCTGATTGAGAACCACTCCAGACAGCCATAGACTCTGCTAGATCACCCCACTAGCTACAATCAGACTGACAGCTCTGGCTGCTCCATGCAGACTGACAGCTCCTTGCAGACTGACAGCTCCTTGCAGACTGACAGCTCCTTGCAGACTGGCAGCTCCTTGCAGACTGGCAGCTCCTTGCTGACTGGCAGCTCTGGCTGCTTCATACAGACTGACAGCTCTGGCTGCTTCATGCAGGCTGGCAGCACCTTGCAGACTGACAGCTCTGACTGCTCCATGCAGACTGACAGCTCTGGCTGCTCCATGCAGGCTGGCAGCACCTTGCAGACTGACAGCTCTGGCTGCTCCATGCAGACTGACAGCTCTGACTGCTCCATGCAGGCTGGCAGCTCTGGCTGCTCCATGCAGGCTGGCAGCACCTTGCAGACTGGCAGCTCCTTGCAGACTGGCAGCTCCTTGCAGACTGACAGCTCTGGCTGCTCCATTCAGGCTGGCAGCACCTTGCAGACTGGCAGCTCCTTGCAGACTGGCAGCTCCTTGCAGACTGACAGCTCTGGCTGCTCCATGCAGACTGACAGCTCTGGCTGCTCCATGTAGACTGGCAGCTCTGGCTGCTTTATGCAGGCTGACAGCTCTGACTGCTCCATGCTGGCTGACAGCTCTTTGCAGACTGGCAGCTCCTTGCAGACTGACAGCTCTGGCTGCTTTATGCAGGCTGACAGCTCTGACTGCTCCATGCAGGCTGACAGCTCTTTGCAGACTGGCAGCTCCTTGCAGACTGACAGCTCTGGCTGCTCCACCAGCCTAAACTGGTGCAAACTAACACAGAATAAGGACATCAAGACACTAAGGACAATCACCCACAAAACAACCAAAGAATATGGCTGCCTAAATATGGTTCCCAATCAGAGACAACGATAAACACCTGACTCTGATTGAGAACCACTCCAGACAGCCATAGACTCTGCTAGATCACCCCACTAGCTACAATCCCACTATATACCAAAACCCCAAGACAAAACACACCACAATACAAAAACCCCATGCCACACCCTGGCATGACCCAATACATAAAGATAAACACAAAATACTTCGACCAGGGCGTGACAGAACCCCCCCCCCCCCTAAGGTGCGGACTCCCGAACGCAGCTCAAAACAATAGGGAGGGTCCGGGTGAGCGTCTGTCCATGGTGGCGGCTCCGGCGCGGGACGTGGACCCCACTCAGTCAATGTCTTAGTCCCCTCTCCTCGCGTCCCTGAATAGTTCACCCTCGCCGCCGACCATGGCCTAGTAGTCCTCACCCAGAACCCCACTGGACTGAGGAGCAGATCGGGACTGAAGGACAGCTCGGGACTGAGGCAGCTCGGGACTGAGGGGGAGCTCGGGAGTGAGAGAAAGCTCGGGAGTGAGAGAAAGCTCGGGAGTGAGAGAAAGCTCAGGCAGGTTGATGGATCTTGGCTGACTGGCAGATCCTGGCTGACTGGCAGATCCTGGCCGACTGGAAGTTCTGGCGGATCCTGGCAGACTGGCGGATCCTTGCTGACTGGCGGATCCTGGCCGACTGGCAGATCCTGGCCGACTGGCACCTCTGGCGGATCCTGGCTGACTGGCACTTCTGGCGGATCCTGGCTGACTGGCACTTCTGGCGGATCCTGGCAGACTGGTGGATCCTGGCAGACTGGCGGATCCTTGCAGACTGGCAGCTCCTTGTAGACTGACAGCTCTTTGCAGACTGGCAGCTCTGGCTGCTTCATGCAGACTGGCAGCTCTGGCTGCTTCATGCAGACTGACATCTCTGGCTGCTTCATGCAGACTGACAGCTCTGACTGCTCCATGCAGACTGACAGCTCTGGCTGCTCCATGCAGGCTGGCAGCACCTTGCAGACTGACAGCTCTGGCTGCTCCATGCAGGCTGACAGCTCCTGCAGACTGACAGCTCCTTGCAGACTGGCAGCTCCTTGCAGACTGGCAGCTCCTTGCAGACTGACAGCTCTGGCTGCTTCATGCAGACTGACAGCTCTGGCTGCTCCATGCAGACTGACAGCTCTGACTGCTCCATGCAGGCTGGCAGCTCTGGCTGCTCCATGCAGGCTGGCAGCACCTTGCAAACTGGCAGCTCCTTGCAGACTGGCAGCTCCTTGCAGACTGACAGCTCTGGCTGCTCCATGCAGGCTGGCAGCACCTTGCAGACTGGCAGCTCCTTGCAGACTGGCAGCTCCTTGCAGACTGACATCTCTGGCTGCTCCATGCAGACTGACAGCTCTGGCTGCTCCATGTAGACTGGCAGCTCTGGCTGCTCCATGTAGACTGGCAGCTCCTTGCAGACTGACATCTCTGGCTGCTCTATGCAGGCTGACAGCTCTGACTGCTCCATGCAGGCTGACAGCTCTTTGCAGACTGGCAGCTCCTTGCAGACTGGCAGCTCCTTGCAGACTGACAGCTCTGGCTGCTTCATGCAGACTGACATCACTGGCTGCTTCATGCAGACTGACAGCTCTGGCTGCTCCATGCAGACTGACAGCTCTGACTGCTCCATGCAGGCTGACAGCTCTGGCTGCTCCATGCAGGCTGGTAGCACCTTGCAGACTGGCAGCTCCTTGAAGACTGACAGCTCTGGCTGCTCCATGCAGACTGACAGCTCTGGCTGCTCCATGTAGACTGGTTGCTCTGGCTGCACTATGCAGGCTGACAGCTCTGACTGCTCCATGCAGGCTGACAGCTCTTTGCAGACAGGCAGCTCCTTGCAGACTGACAGCTCTGGCTGCTCCATGCAGGCTGACAGCTCCTTGCAGACTGACAACTCCTTTGCAGACTGGCAGCTCCTTGCAGACTGACAGCTCTGGATGCTCCATGCAGGCTGGCAGCACCTTGCCGACTGGCAGCTCCTTGCAGACTGGCAGCTCCTTGCAGACTGACAGCTCTGGCTGCTCCATGCAGGCTGGCAGCACCTTGCAGACTGACATCTCTGGCTGCTCCATGCAGACTGACAGCTCTGGCTGCTCCATGTAGACTGGCAGCTCTGGCTGCTCCATGTAGACTGGCAGCTCCTTGCAGACTGACATCTCTGGCTGCTCTATGCAGGCTGACAGCTCGGACTGCTCCATGCAGGCTGACAGCTCTTTGCAGACTGGCAGCTCCTTGCAGACTGGCAGCTCCTTGCAGACTGACAGCTCTGGCTGCTTCATGCAGACTGACATCACTGGCTGCTTCATGCAGACTGACAGCTCTGGCTGCTCCATGCAGACTGACAGCTCTGACTGCTCCATGCAGGCTGACAGCTCTGGCTGCTCCATGCAGGCTGGCAGCACCTTGCAGACTGGCAGCTCCTTGAAGACTGGCAGCTCTGGCTGCTCCATGCAGACTGACAGCTCTGGCTGCTCCATGTAGACTGGTTGCTCTGGCTGCACTATGCAGCCTGACATCTCTGACTGCTCCATGCAGGCTGACAGCTCTTTGCAGACTGGCAGCTCCTTGCAGACTGACAGCTCTGGCTGCTTCATGCTGACTGACATCTCTGGCTGCTCTATGCAGGCTGACAGCTCTGACTGCTCCATGCAGGCTGACAGCTCTTTGCAGACTGGCAGCTCCTTGCAGACTGGCAGCTCCTTGCAGACTGACAGCTCTGGCTGCTTCATGCAGACTGACATCACTGGCTGCTTCATGCAGACTGACAGCTCTGGCTGCTCCATGCAGACTGACAGCTCTGACTGCTCCATGCAGGCTGACAGCTCTGGCTGCTCCATGCAGGCTGGCAGCACCTTGCAGACTGGCAGCTCCTTGAAGACTGGCAGCTCTGGCTGCTCCATGCAGACTGACAGCTCTGGCTGCTCCATGTAGACTGGTTGCTCTGGCTGCACTATGCAGGCTGACATCTCTGACTGCTCCATGCAGGCTGACAGCTCTTTGCAGACTGGCAGCTCCTTGCAGACTGACAGCTCTGGCTGCTCCATGCAGGCTGGCAGCACCTTGCAGACTGGCAGCTCCTTGCAGACTGGCAGCTCCTTGCAGACTGACAGCTCTGGCTGCTCCATGCAGACTGACATCTCTGGCTGCTTCATGCAGACTGACAGCTCTGACTGCTCCATGCAGGCTGACAGCTCTGGCTGCGCTGAACAGACAGGAGACTCCAGCAGCGCTGTAGAGGAAGAAGGCTCTAGCTGCGCTGAACAGGCGGGAGACTCCGGTAGCGCAGGAGAGGAGAAAGGCTCTGATAGCGCTGAACAGGCGGGAGGCTCCGGCAGCGCAGGCGAGGCGAGGCGCACTGTAGGCCTGATGCGTGGTGCTGGCACTGGTGGTACTGGGCCGAGGACACGCACAGGAAGCCTGATGCGGGGAGCTGCTACCGGAGGGCTGGTGTGTGGAGGTGGCACAGGATGGGCTAGACCGTGAAGGCGTACTGGAGATCTTGAGAGCAGTGTTGGCACAGGACGTGCAAGGCTAGGGATGTACACAGGAGGCATGGTGCGTGAGGCTGGCACCAACTTCACCAGCCGACTAACACGCACCTCAGGACGAGTATGGAGCGCTGACCCAGGTGCCATCAAATCCCTGACACGTTCCGTCGGGCGAATTCCATGCAAAAAGCACCAACACAGCAACTCCCTCATTTCTCTCTCCTCCAATTTCCCCATTAACTCCTTCACAGTCTCTGCTTCGCTCACCTCCAACACCGGCTCTGGTCTCCTCCTTGGCTCCTCGATAAACAGGAAGAGTTGGCTCAGGTCTCCTCCTTGACTCTGCCGCACTCTCCCTGAGCCCCCCCCCCAAGAAATTTTTGGGGCTGACTCTCAGGCTTCCTTGCCAACCGTGTTCCCTCATATCGCCGGCTCCTCTCTCCGGCTGACTCTGCTCTCCTCGCTGCTCTGACAGCTGGCGCTTAAAGTTAGTGAGGGAGATATGAGTCTCCAGCTTCAGTGATTTTTGCATCACTGCCATTCCAGTCATTTACATTGGCGCGTTACGTTCAGTAATGTTTTGCTTCCAAAACATCTGGTGATTTTGCAGAGAGCCACATCAATTTACAGAAATACTCATAATAAACATACAAGTGTCATGCATGGCACTTTAGATAAAGTTAATGCTGTGTCAGATTTAAAAAAGCTTTACCGAAAAAACAGTAGTAGTAGTAGTAGTGTTGGTGTTGTTGTTGTGTAGTAGTAGTAGTAGTGGTGTAGTAGTAGTGGTGTTGTTGTGTAGTAGTAGTAATAGTAGTGGTGTTGTTGTTGTGTAGTAGTAGTGTAGTAGTCTAGTAGAAGTAGTGGTGTTGGTGTTGTTGTGCAGTAGTAGTAGTAGTAGTAGTGGTGTTGTTGTTGTGTAGTAGTAGTAGTAGTAGTGTTGAATGAACAAAAAAACAGAGCAAACTAGAATTATATTTGGCCCTAAACAGAGAGTACACTGTGACTGACCCAAACTTAAGGAAAGCTTTGACTATGTACAAACTCAGTGAGCATAGCCTTGCTATTGAGAAATGCCGCCTTAGGCAGACCTGGCTCTCAAGAGAATACAGGCCATGTGCACACTGCCCACAAAATGAAGTGAAAACTGAGCTGCACTTCCGAACCTCCTGCTAAATGTGTGACCATATTAGAGACACGGGGCGGCAGGGTAGCCTAGTGGTTAGAGCGTTGGACTAGTAACTGGAAAGTTGCAAGTTCAAACCCCCGAGCTGACAAGGTACAAATCATTCGTTCAGCCCCTGAACAGGCAGTTGACCTACTTTTCCTAGGCCGTCATTGAAAATAAGAATTTGTTCTTAATGACTTGCCTGGTTATTTATTTTCCCTTTTGTACTTGAACCATTTGCACATCACTACAATACTGTATATATACATAATATGACATTTGTAATGTCTTTATTCTTTTGGAACTTCTGTGAGTGTAATGTTTACTGTTCATTTTTGTTTATTTCACTTTTGTATATTTTCTACTTCACTTGCTTTGGCAATGTTAACATATGTTTCCCCTGTCAATAAAGCCCCTTGCATTGAATTTAATTGAGTAGAGAGGTGAGGAGAGAAGAGTAGTAGTAGTAGTAGTAGTAGTAGTGGTGTAGTAGTAGTAACATTAGTAGTAATAGTAGTAGTGTAGTAGTAATAGTAACATTATTAGTAATAGTACCACTGAGACAGAGGGGTGCTGTTTCACTGTCCAGACAGCATCAGCTACATGGGCGACACCCACTGAGACAGAGGGGTGCTGTTTCACTGTCCAGTCAGCATCAGCTACATGGGCGACACCCACTGAGACAGAGGGGTGCTGTTTCAACCTATCTCCTGATTCTGCCTCCTCAACCCTCCTCTCCTCCCTTTCTGCATCCTTTGACTCTCTATGTCCCCTATCTTCCAGGCCGGCTCGGTCCTCCCTCCCGCTCCGTGGCTCGACGACTCATTGCGAGCTCACAGAACAGGGCTCCGGGCAGCCGAGCGGAAATGGAGGAAAACTCGCCTCCCTGCGGACCTGGCATCCTTTCGCTCCCTCCTCTCTACATTTTCCTCCTCTGTCTCTGCTGCTAAAGCCACTTTCTACCACTCTAAATTCCAAGCATCTGCCTCTAACCCTAGGAAGCTCTTTGCCACCTTCTCCTCCCTCCTGAATCCTCCTCCCCTCCCCCCTCCTCCCTCTCTGCAGATGACTTCGTCAACCATTTTGAAAAGAAGGTCGACGACATCCGATCCTCGTTTGCTAAGTCAAACGACACCGCTGGTTCTGCTCACACTGCCCTACCCGGTGCTCTGACCTCTTTCTCCCCTCTCTCTCCAGATGAAATCTCGCGTCTTGTGACGGCCGGCCGCCCAACAACCTGCCCGCTCGACCCTATCCCCTCCTCTCTTCTCCAGACCATTTCCGGAGACCTTCTCCTTACCTCACCTCGCTCATCAACTCATCCCTGACCGCTGGCTACGTCCCTTCCGTCTTCAAGAGAGCGAGAGTTGCACCCCTTCTGAAAAAACCTACACTCGATCCCTCCGATGTCAACAACTACAGACCAGTATCCCTTCTTTCTTTTCTCTCCAAAACTCTTGAACGTGCCGTCCTTGGCCAGCTCTCCCGCTATCTCTCTCAGAATGACCTTCTTGATCCAAATCAGTCAGGTTTCAAGACTAGTCATTCAACTGAGACTGCTCTTCTCTGTATCACGGAGGCGCTCCGCACCGCTAAAGCTAACTCTCTCTCCTCTGCTCTCATCCTTCTAGACCTATCGGCTGCCTTCGATACTGTGAACCATCAGATCCTCCTCTCCACCCTCTCCGAGTTGGGCATCTCCGGCGCGGCCCACGCTTGGATTGCGTCCTACCTGACAGGTCGCTCCTACCAGGTGGCGTGGCGAGAATCTGTCTCCTCACCACGCGCTCTCACCACTGGTGTCCCCCAGGGCTCTGTTCTAGGCCCTCTCCTATTCTCGCTATACACCAAGTCACTTGGCTCTGTCATAACCTCACATGGTCTATCCTAATATCGCTATGCAGACGACACACAATTAATCTTCTCCTTTCCTCCTTCTGATGACCAGGTGGTGAATCGCATCTCTGCATGTCTGGCAGACATATCAGTGTGGATGACGGATCACCACCTCAAGCTGAACCTCGGCAAGACGGAGCTGCTCTTCCTCCCGGGGAAGGACTGCCCGTTCCATGATCTCGCCATCACGGTTGACAACTCCATTGTGTCCTCCTCCCAGAGCGCTAAGAACCTTGGCGTGATCCTGGACAACACCCTGTCGTTCTCAACTAACATCAAGGCGGTAGCCCGTTCCTGTAGGTTCATGCTCTACAACATCCGCAGAGTACGACCCTGCCTCACACAGGAAGCGGCGCAGGTCCTAATCCAGGCACTTGTCATCTCCCGTCTGGATTACTGCAACTCGCTGTTGGCTGGGCTCCCTGCCTGTGCCATTAAACCCCTACAACTCATCCAGAACGCCGCAGCCCGTCTGGTGTTCAACCTTCCCAAGTTCTCTCACGTCACCCCGCTCCTCCGCTCTCTCCACTGGCTTCCAGTTGAAGCTCGCATCCGCTACAAGACCATGGTGCTTGCCTACGGAGCTGTGAGGGGAACGGCACCTCAGTACCTCCAGGCTCTGATCAGTCCCTACACCCAAACAAGGGCACTGCGTTCATCCACCTCTGGCCTGCTCGCCTCCCTACCACTGAGGAAGTACAGTTCCCGCTCAGCCCAGTCAAAACTGTTCGCTGCTCTGGCTCCCCAATGGTGGAACACACTCCCTCACGACGCCAGGACAGCGGAGTCAATCACCACCTTCCGGAGACACCTGAAACCCCACCTCTTTAAGGAATACCTAGGATAGGATAAAGTAATCCCCCCTTAAAAGATTTAGATGCACTATTGTAAAGTGGCTGTTCCACTGGATGTCATAAAGTGAATGCACCAATTTGTAAGTCGCTCTGGATAAGAGCGTCTGCTAAATGACTTAAATGTAAATGTAAATGTAAATGTTTCACTGTCCAGTCAGCATCAGCTACATGGGCGACACCCACTGAGACAGAGGGGTGCTGTTTCACTGTCCAGACAGCATCAGCTACATGGGCGACACCCACTGAGACAGAGGGGTGCTGTTTCACTGTCCAGTCAGCATCAGCTACATGGGCGACACCCACTGAGACAGAGGGGCGCAGCTTCGCTCTCACAGATGCTTTCTCCGGTGATATAGTTTCAGCAGAGAGGAAGAGGCGAAGCGAGAGGGCTCACTCTCGCAAAAATGTGTCCAAAAATGTGTCCAACACTACTATTACTACTACTACTACTACTACTACACTACTACTACTACTACTATTACTACTAATGTTACTACTACTACACCACTACTACTACTACTATTACTAATAATGTTACTATTACTACTACACTACTACTACTATTACTACTACTACTATTTCTACTAATGTTACTACTACTACACCACTACTACTACTACTATTACTACTACTATTACTACTACTATACTACTACTACTATTACTACTAATGTTACTACTACTACACCACTACTACTACTACTACTACTATTACTACTAATGTTACTACTACTACACCACTACTACTACTATTACTACTACTACTACTATTACTACTATAGTATAGTACTATATTACTACTTATTGATCCAAATCAGTCAGGTTTCAAGACTAGTCATTCAACTGAGACTGCTCTTCTCTGTTTCACGGAGGCGCTCCGCACTGCTAAAGCTAACTCTCTCTCCTCTGCTCTCATCCTTCTAGACCTATCGGCTGCCTTCGATACTGTGAACCATCAGATCCTCCTCTCCACCCTCTCCGAGTTGGGCATCTCCGGCGCGGCCCACGCTTGGATTGCGTCCTACCTGACAGGTCGCTCCTACCAGGTGGCGTGGCGAGAATCTGTCTCCTCACCACGCGCTCTCACCACTGGTGTCCCCCAGGGCTCTGTTCTAGGCCCTCTCCTATTCTCGCTATCAACCAAGTCACTTGGCTCTGTCATAACCTCACATGGTCTCTCCTATCATTGCTATGCAGACGACACACAATTAATCTTCTCCTTTCCCCCTTCTGATGACCAGGTGGCGAATCGCATCTCTGCATGTCTGGCAGACATATCAGTGTGGATGACGGATCACCACCTCAAGCTGAACCTCGGCAAGACGGAGCTGCTCTTCCTCCCGGGGAAGGACTGCCCTTTCCATGATCTCGCCATTACGGTTGACAACTCCATTGTGTCCTCCTCCCAGAGCGCTAAGAACCTTACACTACACCACTACTACTACTACTACTATTACTACTACTACTACTACTACTACTACTACTACTACTACTACTACTACTACTACTACTACTACTACTGCTACTACTACTACTACTACTACTACTACTACTACTACTACCACTACTACTACTACTACTATTACTACTACTACTACTACTACTACTACTACTACTACTACTACAGGCGGAAAAGAGAAATTAATGAGATTGAAAGAACCAGAATTTTCATCAGGATATTTTCTACTGTTTTTATTTGTCGGCTTTAGGCCTATGTATTTGACTTAGTTGACGATGGAAGGTATAGACCTACTGCTGCATTGGCCTATAGGCTATCTCTGAGTTATAGACCTACTGCTACATTGGTCTATAGGTTATCTCTGAGTCATAGACCTACTGCTACATTGGCCTATAGGCTATCTCTGAGTTATAGACCTACTGCTGCATTGGCCTATAGGCTATCTCTGAGTTATAGCCTATAGGCCAATGCAGCAGAAGGTCTATCTCTGAGTTATAGACCTACTGCTGCATTGGCCTATAGGCTATCTCTGAGTTATAGACTTACTGCTGCATTGGCCTATAGGCTATCTCTGAGTTATAGACCTACTGCTACATTGGCCGATAGGCTATCTCTGAGTTTTAGACCTACTGCTGCATTGGCCGATAGGCTATCTCTGAGTTTTAGACCTACTGCTGCATTGGCCTATAGGCTATCTCTGAGTTATAGACCTACTGCTGCATTGGCCTATAGGCTATCTCTGAGTTATAGACCTACTGCTACATTGGCCTATAGGCTATCTCTGGAGTTATAGACCTACTGCTGCATTGGCCTATAGGCTATCTCTGAGTTATAGACCTACTGCTGCATTGACCTATAGGCTATCTCTGAGTTATAGACCTACTGCTACATTGGCCTATAGGTTATCTCTGAGTTATAGACCTACTGCTGCATTGGCCTATAGGCTATCTCTGAGTTATAGACCTACTGCTAGAAGATATCCCTCTAGTGGTGTGGGGGCTGTGCTTTGGCAAAGTGGGTGGGGTTATATCCTTCCTGTTTGGCCCTATCCGGGGGTGTCCTCGGATGGGGCCACAGTGTCTCCTGTCCCCTCCTGTCTCAGCCTCCAGTATTTATGCTGCAGTAGTTTGTGTCGGGGGGCTAGGGTCAGTTTGTTATATCTGGAGTACCCCTCCTGTCCTAATTCGGTGTCCTGTGTGAATCTAAGTGTGCGTTCTCTAATTCTCTCCTTCTTTCTTTCTCTCTCTCGGAGGACCTGAGCCCTAGGACCATGCCCCAGGACTACCTGACATGATGACTCCTCGCTGTCCCCAGTCCACCTGGCCATGTTGCTGCTCCAGTTTCAACTGGCCTGAGCCCTAGGACCGTGCCCCAGGACTACCTAACTTGATGACTCCTTGCTGTCCCCAGTCCACCTGGCCATGCTGCTGCTCCAGTTTCAACTGTTCTGCCTTACTATTATTCGACCATGCTGGTCATTTATGAACATTTGAACATCTTGGCCATGTTCTGTTATAATCTCCACCCGGCCCAGCCAGAAGAGGACGGGCCACCCCACATATGCTCTCTCTAATTTTCTCTTTCTTTCTTTCTCTCTCTCGGAGGACCTGAGCCCTAGGACCGTGCCCCAGGACTACCTGACATGATGACTCCTTGCTGTCCCCAGTCCACCTGGCCATGCTGCTGCTCCAGTTTCAACTGTTCTGCCTTGTTATTATTCGACCATGCTGGTCATTTATGAACATTTGAACATCTTGGCCATGTTCTGTTATAATCTCCACCCGGCACAGCCAGAAGAGGACTGGCCACCCCACATAGCCTGGTTCCTCTCTAGGTTTCTTCCTAGGTTTTGGCCTTTCCAGGGAGTTTTTCCTAGCCACCGTGCTTCTACACCTGCATTGCTTGCTGTTTGGGGTTTTAGGCTGGGTTTCTGTACAGCACTTTGAGATATCAGCTGATGTACGAAGGGCTATATAAATACATTTGATTTGATTTGCTACATTGGCCGATAGGCTAACTCTGAGTTATAGACCTACTGCTACATTGGCCTATAGGCTATCTCTGAGTTATAGACCTACTGCTACATTTGCCGATAGGCTATCTCTGAGTTTTAGACCTACTGCTACATTGGTCTATAGGTTATCTCTGAGTTATAGACCTACTGCTACATTGGTCTATAGGTTATCTCTGAGTTATAGACCTACTGCTGCATTGGCCTATAGGCTATCTCTGAGTTATAGACCTACTGCTACATTTGCCGATAGGCTATCTCTGAGTTATAGACCTACTGCTACATTGGTCTATAGGTTATCTCTGAGTCATAGACCTACTGCTACATTGGCCTATAGGCTATCTCTGAGTTATAGACCTACTGCTGCATTGGCCTATAGGCTATCTCTGAGTTATAGACCTACTGCTACATTGGCCTATAGGCTATCTCTGAGTTATAGACCTACTGCTGCATTGGCCTATAGGCTATCTCTGAGTTATAGACCTACTGCTGCATTGGCCTATAGGCTATCTCTGAGTTATAGACCGACTGCTACATTGGCCTATAGGCTATCTCTGAGTTATAGACCTACTGCTACATTGGCCTATAGGCTATCTCTGAGTTATAGACCTACTGCTACATTGGCCTATAGGCTATCTCTGAGTTATAGACCTACTGCTACATTGGCCTATAGGCTATCTCTGAGTTATAGACCTACTGCTGCATTGGCCTATAGGCTATCTCTGAGTTATAGACCTACTGCTACATTGACCTATAGGCTATCTCTGAGTTATAGACCTACTGCTACATTATAATAATAATAATAATAATAATATATGCCATTTAGCTGACGCTTTTATCCAAAGCGACTTACAGTCATGTGTGCATACATTCTACGATGGGTGGTCCCGGGAATCGAACCCACTACCCTGGCGTTACAAGCGCCATGCTCTACCAACGGAGCCACAGAAGGACCATTGGGCTATCTCTGAGTTATAGACCTACTGCTGCATTGGCCTATAGGCTATCTCTGAGTTATAGACCTACTGCTACATTGGCCTATAGGCTATCTCTGAGTTATAGACCTACTGCTACATTGGTCTATAGGCTATCTCTGAGTTATAGACCTACTGCTACATTGACCTATAGGCTATCTCTGAGTTATAGACCTACTGCTGCATTGGTCTATAGGCTATCTCTGAGTTATAGACCTACTGCTACATTGACCTATAGGCTATCTCTGAGTTATAGACCTACTGCTGCATTGGTCTATAGGCTATCTCTGAGTTATAGACCTACTGCTACATTAGTCTATATCTCTGAGGTATATGTTCTCATTTCTTTAGCCGCCAATGGTTAATCAAGTGAATGTTTCTGAGTTTTCTTTTTGACTTAAATCTGCTTGAAAATCTATGGCCAGACCTGAAAATGGTTGTCTAGCAATGATCAACAACCAATTTGACAGAGCTTGAAGAACTTTTAAAAAAGAATAATGGGCCAATGTTGGACAATCCAGGTGTGGAAAGTTCTTAGAGACTTCCCAGAAAGACTCACAGCTGCAATCGCTGCCAAAGGTGATTCTAAAATGTATTGACTCAGGGGGTTGAATATTTATCTAATCAAGATACTGGACACAGTTTTAGTATTTTATTTTTCATTAAGTTTTACACGTTAGAATCTTTCTTCAACTTTGACATAAGAGTATTTTGTGTAGATCGTTGACAAAAAAATGACAATTAAACCAATTTTAGTTCCACTTTGCAACACAATGAAATGTGGAAAAAGTCTAGGCGTGTGAATGCTTTCTGAAGGCACTGTAATGTAACCCCAACCCTTAGAGCTAGAACCCTAACAGCTTACTAAACCTTACCAACCAGAGCCCGACCAGAGCAGGGCCCATTTCTCAGGACCTCTGAGTTCCTCTTTAAAGGCCCAGTGCAGCCAAAAATGTGATTGTCCTGTGTTTTATATATATTTCCACACCATGAGGTTGGAATAATACTGTGGAATTGTGAATAATGAATAATGCCCTTTTAGTGTAAGAGCTGTTTGAAAAGACCGCCTGAAATTTCAGCCTGTTTAAGTGGGGTGGAGTTCACCAAGCAGTGAATTTTGTTAATTGACCATTAGAAAAGAGAGTTCCAAACCTCAGACCCCTCCCAGACAGTCTTAGAAAAATGATTGCTTGAGAAATTGCTCTTGCTAAGAAGCTATTTTTGTTATTTTTGACCATTTTGATTGAAAACAATCACAATAAGGTACTTAATTGTTACCCAGAAATGATTTGATATTGAGATAAAAGCGGATGCATTGGGCCTTTAAACAACCATAACATTTAATCTGTCCATTCTGAGAAGCAGAAGGAGTATACACTTTGGAGGGAAGCCAAACTCAGAACCAATCAGGAGAGGAGATTGTGTCACTCCTGGACATATCAACTCTCCAAAGAGCCTCTACAAACTTCTTCCTGGGCAAAAGCTACAAACAAAATGATACAATTTCCTCTTCATATTTCAAATGTTTGCCTATTTCAATCCCATTTGTACTGTATTGCCTGTCGTAGCCAGTGATTCAATGCCAATCAAAACAGCAATGTATTTGTAGAGCCTTGAAACAAGTCTGAGTCAGGAACACAAAGGGATAGTCCAGGATTCTGGCAATGAGGCCCTTTATCTACTTCGCCAGAGTCAGATGAACCCGTGGATACCTTTGTTATGTGGGGCCTAGTGGTTAGAGCATTGGACTAGTAACCGAAAGGTTGCAAGTTCAAATCCCCGAGCTGACAAGGTACAAAATCTGTCGTTCTGCCCCTGAACAGGCAGTTAACCCACTGATCCTAGACCAGTTAACCCACTGATCCTAGACCAGTTAACCCACTGATCCTAGACCAGTTAACCCACTGATCCTAGACCAGTTAACCCACTGATCCTAGACCAGTTAACCCACTGATCCTAGACCAGTTAACCCACTGATCCTAGACCAGTTAACCCACTGATCCTAGACCAGTTAACCCACTGATCCTAGACCAGTTAACCCACTGATCCTAGACCAGTTAACCCACTGATCCTAGACCAGTTAACCCACTGATCCGAGGCCGTCATTGAAAATAAGAATTTGTATTTGTTCTTAACGGACTTGCCTAGTAAAATAAAGGTTAGAAAAAAATAAAATGTCTCTGCATTCAGTTTGAAGGAAATTTAAGGAAAATATATGCGCTTTGGAACTATTCTCTGATGAGATGCGTTCCAAAAACGTTTCTTGGGAAAAGAAACATGAGCAAAATGTTGAATATGTTTCCTCCTTAGAATGAGGATGTTGAATATGTTTCCTCCTTAGAGTGAGGATGTTGAATATGTTTCCTCCTTAGAGTGAGAATGTTGAATATGTTTCCTCCTTAGAATGTTGAATATGTTTCCTCCTTAGAGTGAGGATGTTGAAAATGTTTCCTCCTTAGAGTGAGGATGTTGAATATGTTTCCTCCTTAGAGTGAGGATGTTGAATATGTTTCCTCCTTAGAGTGAGGATGTTGAATATGTTTCCTCCTTAGAGTGAGGATGTTGAATATGTTTCCTCCTTAGAGTGAGGATGTTGAATATGTTTCCTCCTTAGAGTGAGGATGTTGAATATGTTTCCTCCTTAGAGTGAGAATGTTGAATATGTTTCCTCCTTAGAATGTTGAATATGTTTCCTCCTTAGAGTGAGGATGTTGAAAATGTTTCCTCCTTAGAGTGAGGATGTTGAATATGTTTCCTCCTTAGAGTGAGGATGTTGAATATGTTTCCTCCTTAGAGTGAGGATGTTGAATATGTTTCCTCCTTAGAGTGAGAATGTTGAATATGTTTCCTCCTTAGAATGTTGAATATGTTTCCTCCTTAGAGTGAGGATGTTGAAAATGTTTCCTCCTTAGAGTGAGAATGTTGAATATGTTTCCTCCTTAGAATGTTGAATATGTTTCCTCCTTAGAGTGAGGATGTTGAAAATGTTTCCTCCTTAGAGTGAGGATGTTGAATATGTTTCCTCCTTAGAGTGAGGATGTTGAATATGTTTCCTCCTTAGAGTGAGGATGTTGAATATGTTTCCTCCTTAGAGTGAGGATGTTGAATATGTTTCCTCCTTAGAGTGAGGATGTTGAATATGTTTCCTCCTTAGAGTGAGAATGTTGAATATGTTTCCTCCTTAGAGTGAGGATGTTGAATATGTTTCCTCCTTAGAGTGAGGATGTTGAATATGTTTCCTCCTTAGAGTGAGGATGTTGAATATGTTTCCTCCTTAGAGTGAGGATGTTGAATATGTTTCCTCCTTAGAGTGAGAATGTTGAATATGTTTCCTCCTTAGAGTGAGGATGTTGAATATGTTTCCTCCTTAGAGTGAGGATGTTGAATATGTTTCCTCCTTAGAATGTTGAATATGTTTCCTCCTTAGAGTGAGGATGTTGAATATGTTTCCTCCTTAGAGTGAGAATGTTGAATATGTTTCCTCCTTAGAGTGAGAATGTTGAATATGTTTCCTCCTTAGAGTGAGGATGTTGAATATGTTTCCTCCTTAGAATGTTGAATATGTTTCCTCCTTAGAGTGAGGATGTTGAATATGTTTCCTCCTTAGAGTGAGGATGTTGAATATGTTTCCTCCTTAGAGTGAGAATGTTGAATATGTTTCCTCCTTAGAATGTTGAATATGTTTCCTCCTTAGAGTGAGGATGTTGAAAATGTTTCCTCCTTAGAGTGAGAATGTTGAATATGTTTCCTCCTTAGAATGTTGAATATGTTTCCTCCTTAGAGTGAGGATGTTGAATATGTTTCCTCCTTAGAGTGAGAATGTTGAATATGTTTCCTCCTTAGAATGTTGAATATGTTTCCTCCTTAGAGTGAGGATGTTGAAAATGTTTCCTCCTTAGAGTGAGGATGTTGAATATGTTTCCTCCTTAGAGTGAGGATGTTGAATATGTTTCCTCCTTAGAGTGAGGATGTTGAATATGTTTCCTCCTTAGAGTGAGGATGTTGAATATGTTTCCTCCTTAGAGTGAGGATGTTGAATATGTTTCCTCCTTAGAGTGAGGATGTTGAATATGTTTCCTCCTTAGAGTGAGGATGTTGAATATGTTTCCTCCTTAGAGTGAGGATGTTGAATATGTTTCCTCCTTAGAGTGAGAATGTTGAATATGTTTCCTCCTTAGAGTGAGGATGTTGAATATGTTTCCTCCTTAGAGTGAGGATGTTGAATATGTTTCCTCCTTAGAGTGAGGATGTTGAATATGTTTCCTCCTTAGAGTGAGGATGTTGAATATGTTTCCTCCTTAGAGTGAGAATGTTGAATATGTTTCCTCCTTAGAGTGAGGATGTTGAATATGTTTCCTCCTTAGAGTGAGGATGTTGAATATGTCTCCTCCTTAGAATGTTGAATATGTTTCCTCCTTAGAGTGAGGATGTTGAATATGTTTCCTCCTTAGAGTGAGGATGTTGAATATGTTTCCTCCTTAGAGTGAGAATGTTGAATATGTTTCCTCCTTAGAGTGAGAATGTTGAATATGTTTCCTCCTTAGAGTGAGGATGTTGAATATGTTTCCTCCTTAGAATGTTGAATATGTTTCCTCCTTAGAGTGAGGATGTTGAATATGTTTCCTCCTTAGAGTGAGGATGTTGAATATGTTTCCTCAGAGTGAGAATGTTGAATATGTTTCCTCCTTAGAATGTTGAATATGTTTCCTCCTTAGAGTGAGGATGTTGAAAATGTTTCCTCCTTAGAGTGAGAATGTTGAATATGTTTCCTCCTTAGAATGTTGAATATGTTTCCTCCTTAGAGTGACGATGTTGAATATGTTTCCTCCTTAGAGTGAGAATGTTGAATATGTTTCCTCCTTAGAATGTTGAATATGTTTCCTCCTTAGAGTGAGGATGTTGAAAATGTTTCCTCCTTAGAGTGAGGATGTTGAATATGTTTCCTCCTTAGAGTGAGGATGTTGAATATGTTTCCTCCTTAGAGTGAGGATGTTGAATATGTTTCCTCCTTAGAGTGAGGATGTTGAATATGTTTCCTCCTTAGAGTGAGGATGTTGAAAATGTTTCCTCCTTAGAGTGAGGATGTTGAATATGTTTCCTCCTTAGAGTGAGGATGTTGAATATGTTTCCTCCTTAGAGTGAGAATGTTGAATATGTTTCCTCCTTAGAATGTTGAATATGTTTCCTCCTTAGAGTGAGGATGTTGAAAATGTTTCCTCCTTAGAGTGAGGATGTTGAATATGTTTCCTCCTTAGAGTGAGGATGTTGAATATGTTTCCTCCTTAGAGTGAGGATGTTGAATATGTTTCCTCCTTAGAGTGAGGATGTTGAATATGTTTCCTCCTTAGAGTGAGGATGTTGAATATGTTTCCTCCTTAGAGTGAGGATGTTGAATATGTTTCCTCCTTAGAGTGAGAATGTTGAATATGTTTCCTCCTTAGAATGTTGAATATGTTTCCTCCTTAGAGTGAGGATGTTGAAAATGTTTCCTCCTTAGAGTGAGGATGTTGAATATGTTTCCTCCTTAGAGTGAGGATGTTGAATATGTTTCCTCCTTAGAGTGAGGATGTTGAATATGTTTCCTCCTTAGAGTGAGGATGTTGAATATGTTTCCTCCTTAGAGTGAGGATGTTGAATATGTTTCCTCCTTAGAGTGAGGATGTTGAATATGTTTCCTCCTTAGAGTGAGGATGTTGAATATGTTTCCTCCTTAGAGTGAGAATGTTGAATATGTTTCCTCCTTAGAGTGAGGATGTTGAATATGTTTCCTCCTTAGAGTGAGGATGTTGAATATGTTTCCTCCTTAGAGTGAGGATGTTGAATATGTTTCCTCCTTAGAGTGAGGATGTTGAATATGTTTCCTCCTTAGAGTGAGGATGTTGAATATGTTTCCTCCTTAGAGTGAGAATGTTGAATATGTTTCCTCCTTAGAGTGAGGATGTTGAATATGTTTCCTCCTTAGAGTGAGGATGTTGAATATGTTTCCTCCTTAGAATGTTGAATATGTTTCCTCCTTAGAGTGAGGATGTTGAATATGTTTCCTCCTTAGAGTGAGGATGTTGAATATGTTTCCTCCTTAGAGTGAGAATGTTGAATATGTTTCCTCCTTAGAGTGAGAATGTTGAATATGTTTCCTCCTTAGAGTGAGAATGTTGAATATGTTTCCTCCTTAGAATGTTGAATATGTTTCCTCCTTAGGATGTTGAATATGTTTCCTCCTTAGAGTGAGGATGTTGAATATGTTTCCTCCTTAGAATGTTGAATATGTTTCCTCCTTAGAATGTTGAATATGTTTCCTCCTTAGAGTGAGGATGTTGAAAATGTTTCCTCCTTAGAGTGAGAATGTTGAATATGTTTCCTCCTTAGAGTGAGGATGTTGAATATGTTTCCTCCTTAGAGTGAGGATGTTGAATATGTTTCCTCCTTAGAGTGAGGATGTTGAATATGTTTCCTCCTTAGAGTGAGGATGTTGAATATGTTTCCTCCTTAGAGTGAGAATGTTGAATATGTTTCCTCCTTAGAGTGAGGATGTTGAATATGTTTCCTCCTTAGAGTGAGGATGTTGAATATGTTTCCTCCTTAGAGTGAGGATGTTGAATATGTTTCCTCCTTAGATGTTGAATATGTTTCCTCCTTAGAGTGAGAATGTTGAATATGTTTCCTCCTTAGAGTGAGGATGTTGAATATGTTTCCTCCTTAGAGTGAGGATGTTGAATATGTTTCCTCCTTAGAATGTTGAATATGTTTCCTCCTTAGAGTGAGGATGTTGAATATGTTTCCTCCTTAGAGTGAGGATGTTGAATATGTTTCCTCCTTAGAGTGAGAATGTTGAATATGTTTCCTCCTTAGAGTGAGAATGTTGAATATGTTTCCTCCTTAGAGTGAGGATGTTGAATATGTTTCCTCCTTAGAATGTTGAATATGTTTCCTCCTTAGAGTGAGGATGTTGAATATGTTTCCTCCTTAGAGTGAGGATGTTGAATATGTTTCCTCCAGAGTGAGAATGTTGAATATGTTTCCTCCTTAGAATGTTGAATATGTTTCCTCCTTAGAGTGAGGATGTTGAATATGTTTCCTCCTTAGAGTGAGAATGTTGAATATGTTTCCTCCTTAGAATGTTGAATATGTTAGAGTGACGATGTTGAATATGTTTCCTCCTTAGAGTGAGAATGTTGAATATGTTTCCTCCTTAGAATGTTGAATATGTTTCCTCCTTAGAGTGAGGATGTTGAAAATGTTTCCTCCTTAGAGTGAGGATGTTGAATATGTTTCCTCCTTAGAGTGAGGATGTTGAATATGTTTCCTCCTTAGAGTGAGGATGTTGAATATGTTTCCTCCTTAGAGTGAGGATGTTGAATATGTTTCCTCCTTAGAGTGAGGATGTTGAAAATGTTTCCTCCTTAGAGTGAGGATGTTGAATATGTTTCCTCCTTAGAGTGAGGATGTTGAATATGTTTCCTCCTTAGAGTGAGAATGTTGAATATGTTTCCTCCTTAGAATGTTGAATATGTTTCCTCCTTAGAGTGAGGATGTTGAAAATGTTTCCTCCTTAGAGTGAGGATGTTGAATATGTTTCCTCCTTAGAGTGAGGATGTTGAATATGTTTCCTCCTTAGAGTGAGGATGTTGAATATGTTTCCTCCTTAGAGTGAGGATGTTGAATATGTTTCCTCCTTAGAGTGAGGATGTTGAATATGTTTCCTCCTTAGAGTGAGGATGTTGAATATGTTTCCTCCTTAGAGTGAGAATGTTGAATATGTTTCCTCCTTAGAATGTTGAATATGTTTCCTCCTTAGAGTGAGGATGTTGAAAATGTTTCCTCCTTAGAGTGAGGATGTTGAATATGTTTCCTCCTTAGAGTGAGGATGTTGAATATGTTTCCTCCTTAGAGTGAGGATGTTGAATATGTTTCCTCCTTAGAGTGAGGATGTTGAATATGTTTCCTCCTTAGAGTGAGGATGTTGAATATGTTTCCTCCTTAGAGTGAGGATGTTGAATATGTTTCCTCCTTAGAGTGAGGATGTTGAATATGTTTCCTCCTTAGAGTGAGAATGTTGAATATGTTTCCTCCTTAGAGTGAGGATGTTGAATATGTTTCCTCCTTAGAGTGAGGATGTTGAATATGTTTCCTCCTTAGAGTGAGGATGTTGAATATGTTTCCTCCTTAGAGTGAGGATGTTGAATATGTTTCCTCCTTAGAGTGAGGATGTTGAATATGTTTCCTCCTTAGAGTGAGAATGTTGAATATGTTTCCTCCTTAGAGTGAGGATGTTGAATATGTTTCCTCCTTAGAGTGAGGATGTTGAATATGTTTCCTCCTTAGAATGTTGAATATGTTTCCTCCTTAGAATGAGGATGTTGAATATGTTTCCTCCTTAGAGTGAGGATGTTGAATATGTTTCCTCCTTAGAGTGAGAATGTTGAATATGTTTCCTCCTTAGAGTGAGAATGTTGAATATGTTTCCTCCTTAGAGTGAGAATGTTGAATATGTTTCCTCCTTAGAATGTTGAATATGTTTCCTCCTTAGGATGTTGAATATGTTTCCTCCTTAGAGTGAGGATGTTGAATATGTTTCCTCCTTAGAATGTTGAATATGTTTCCTCCTTAGAATGTTGAATATGTTTCCTCCTTAGAGTGAGGATGTTGAATATGTTTCCTCCTTAGAGTGAGGATGTTGAATATGTTTCCTCCTTAGAATGTTGAATATGTTTCCTCCTTAGAATGTTGAATATGTTTCCTCCTTAGGATGTTGAATATGTTTCCTCCTTAGAGTGAGGATGTTGAATATGTTTCCTCCTTAGAATGTTGAATATGTTTCCTCCTTAGAATGTTGAATATGTTTCCTCCTTAGAGTGAGGATGTTGAATATGTTTCTTCCTTAGAGTGAGGATGTTGAAAATGTTTCCTCCTTAGAGTGAGGATGTTGAATATGTTTCCTCCTTAGAGTGAGGATGTTGAATATGTTTCCTCCTTAGAATGTTGAATATGTTTCCTCCTTAGAGTGAGGATGTTGAATATGTTTCCTCCTTAGAATGTTGAATATGTTTCCTCCTTAGAATGTTGAATATGTTTCCTCCTTAGAGTGAGGATGTTGAATATGTTTCCTCCTTAGAGTGAGAATGTTGAATATGTTTCCTCCTTAGAATGTTGAATATGTTTCCTCCTTAGAGTGAGGATGTTGAATATGTTTCCTCCTTAGAGTGAGGATGTTGAATATGTTTCCTCCTTAGAGAGTGAGGATGTTGAATATGTTTCCTCCTTAGAGTGAGAATGTTGAATATGTTTCCTCCTTAGAGTGAGAATGTTGAATATGTTTCCTCCTTAGAGTGAGGATGTTGAATATGTTTCCTCCTTAGAATGTTGAATATGTTTCCTCCTTAGAGTGAGGATGTTGAATATGTTTCCTCCTTAGAATGTTGAATATGTTTCCTCCTTAGAATGTTGAATATGTTTCCTCCTTAGAATGTTGAATATGTTTCCTCCTTAGAGTGAGGATGTTGAATATGTTTCCTCCTTAGAATGTTGAATATGTTTCCTCCTTAGAATGTTGAATATGTTTCCTCCTTAGAGTGAGGATGTTGAATATGTTTCTTCCTTAGAGTGAGGATGTTGAATATGTTTCCTCCTTAGAGTGAGGATGTTGAATATGTTTCCTCCTTAGAGTGAGGATGTTGAATATGTTTCCTCCTTAGAGTGAGGATGTTGAATATGTTTCCTCCTTAGAATGTTGAATATGTTTCCTCCTTAGAGTGAGGATGTTGAATATGTTTCCTCCTTAGAGTGAGAATGTTGAATATGTTTCCTCCTTAGAGTGAGGATGTTGAATATGTTTCCTCCTTAGAATGTTGAATATGTTTCCTCCTTACAGTGAGGATGTTGAATATGTTTCCTCCTTAGAATGTTGAATATGTTTCCTCCTTAGAGTGAGGATGTTGAATATGTTTCCTCCTTAGAGTGAGGATGTTGAATATGTTTCCTCCTTAGAGTGAGGATGTTGAATATGTTTCCTCCTTAGAGTGAGGATGTTGAATATGTTTCCTCCTTAGAGTGAGGATGTTGAATATGTTTCCTCCTTAGAGTGAGGATGTTGAATATGTTTCCTCCTTAGAGTGAGGATGTTGAATATGTTTCCTCCTTAGAGTGAGAATGTTGAATATGTTTCCTCCTT